>NW_015387637.1:274026-280779 GCF_001527695.2 Protobothrops mucrosquamatus
CCCCCTTCCATGCCAAGCCAGGTCTCGGTGATCCCTGCCAGGTCCGCACCCCCCTCTTGAATAAGATCTTGAATGAGGGGGGCCTTGTTTACCACGGACCTGGCATTGCATAACATCAGCCGGTGATCCCGGGCCCGAGGGTCTAAGATCCCTGGGGACCGAGTAGAGTCCTGAGGACCGGAGCACCCACAAGCTTGTAGGCAGCGTGTGCGTGCTCCCAGAACCCGATATGGTCCTCTGCTCCCGCCATATCTGCCCCTCCCACTGACCGTACTGATCACACCACCCTCTCTTAGCCCCCCAACCTCCCCCCTCACCATTCTAATGCCGCGTCCCTCAGACATGGCCGGCCTTGGCCTCAGGGAGACATCCCGCCTGCCTCCCCTAACCACCCCCATACCCCCTAAAAATTTATTAAAACACCCCTCTAAAAAAGCCCTTAATTTCGTTTTTTTCCTGTCTGCTGCTTTCTCTTCTATATATAATATGTGCTTATATTGATAGGGTATTCATGATACTGTAAATTCTATCACTGATTTTGACCAGTTCAAATTGATTCTGCAGGAACTGCAAATAATGAACCCTATAGGCAGAGGCAAAGGAGAAAACAATTTATTCAGCCGTATAAATAGATGCAAACTGTAACGTATATTTAGCCACAGATTTTATCAGATAATGCAGCCAATACTCTTCAAAGCATGAAGAGGTATTCAACAGAGAACATTAGGTCAATGCCCTGCCTTACCTTTAATTTCTCTGTTAGGCTAAGTAATAAAATAAAGTGTGAATGGGGTGGGGGGAAAAAGAGGAATGTTGTGTTGAAACTTCCTAAACTATAATTACATAGAGATGGGCTCATAAATGGCAAAACAAAACCACAACAGTTTACTCAAACTGGGTTCACACATCATATAAACCATAGTATTACAGGCTTGATTTTGGCTTAGCATAATGTGGTATATAAAAGTGTTTTATGACTTAATGTGTGAACTGACACCTTGATTACTCCAATAATACTTAAGACAAAAAATGTGATCCTATGGTGTCTAAATTCAGCTTGCATTCCTGCCTGTTGTAAATTTCTATTAAGGCATTTACCGGGGAAGGGGAAGAAAGTGTTGATATCCAATTGTAATGATACTTGTGTAAAATAATAAGGCCATTGCCCTACAATTTTTACTGCTTTAGTAAACTCTGCTTTAGTATGATTCACAGATCATTGTCCTCAATATGCATTGACTAGTAACACTGTTATCCATGGACCTGGTTGAGAGACTGCAGTTTATTCCTGGAAATGCTATTATCACTTATGACATACTCATTTGAATGGAGTGGGATCTTCTGATAGGGATCTTTCTAAACAGACTCACAAAAGGAAAGCTGATAGATAGCAACCTTTGTCATGCAAATGTGTATTATTTATTAATATATATATATCTCCAGGTTGAAAAGGCAAATATATGTTGAACCATATACAGGTAGTCCTCAACTTACAACAGTTTGTTTAGTGACCATTCAAAGTTACAATGGCACTGAAAAAAGTGACTTATAACCATTTTTCACACGTATGATTGTTGCAGCATCCCTATGGTCACGTGATTTACTTTTGGATGCTTGATAACTGACTCATATTTATGACGGTCGCAGTGTCCCAGAGTCATGTGATCCCCTTTTGCGACCTTCTGTTAAGCAAAGTCAATGGGGAAACCAGATTTGCTTAACAACCATGTTGCCAATTTAACAACTGCAGTGATTCACTTAACAAATGTGGCAAGAAAAGTCGTAAAATAGGGCACAACTCACTTAACAGATTTCTCACTTAGCAATATAAATTTTGAGCTCAAATGTGGTCATAAGTTGAGGACTATTTGTAATTCTGTAAGTCCTGGCTAGCCTACTTTACTTCTGGAAACTTAGGCGATTCAGAAAGGAGCATATGCTAGTTGATTTGAAATAAGAATGAAATCATCAGGAAAAGTCAGCTTACTCACAGTTTGGCTCTTTCCTCAAGAAAAGAGTTAGTAGATGTCAATTCCATTGATAAGCAAGGAAACAGAAAGCAAGTGTGGCAATTTGACTTTAGTTAAATTATGTGTGTAAAAGCTGGGGAGAAAGATAATGAGCTCAATAATATGACAAACAGCTTCAAGAATGAGGGTGCAAGTTCAGTAGTCATAAAGACCTCAAGGAAAAAAAAATTCAAGACCTGTTTGGGTTGACATTAGTTGAAAAAGCAGGTTGGGACCATCAAATGGAGGGGGGGGGGCAGAATCCAAGTCAACATAGGACTTCAGAAACCTCAGCCAAGCAACCAGACCCTTTTCTGTGACAAGCAGAAGCTGTTAAAAAAAAAGGACATGTTTAATTACCTCTCTGGGGAATATAAACCAGAAAGGGGGTGAGGGGGATATGATTTTCTGAATAGTTTCAGAAAGAAGAGAAAAAGTGAGTTGAGAAGCAAGTAAAGAAAAGCTGGCTGTGGAACAACAAAGCAAATTGCAAGGGCTTCTTGAGCAAAAGTCACAGCAGGAGGATGCAGAGGAAACCCCAGAGGAAGAAAGAAAGGGAGATTCAGCCCGGAAAAGGCAGCAGGGGAAACTGCCCAAGCAAGGAAAGAAACCCTTCTGGCTGTATGAAACATTGACAATGGGTGCAAAATAGAAAGTGCAGTGAAAAGCTGGAGTTAGAAAAAGACTGAATGAGAGAAAGGAAAGAAATGCTGCTAAGGAGAAGATCCTCTTACCTTAACTAGTTGTAGCCAAATGCAGACAGATTAAAGCTGCCTAAAGTTAAGTCTGTGTAGCTGTCAAGGATTCCTTCGGTTGTCCCTTCTGCCACCAAATTAGGAGTCTTCCCATCCTCTCAACAAGTGTGAGTGAAGCAAAATTAGGTCTCAAAATTTCCCAGCTCAGAAACCTCTTAAACCTACCAGTGCAAAGAATTCTATCACTTGCCCAATTTCACTGTCTTAAGAAATTGACTTTGAAAGAGGGATTTCCTTGCCATTTGAGTTTGTTGTCCAGTCCACAATTTGTTTTTTTCAGTTGCTTTTCTCATTCCTATGCCATCCATATTTCTTCTATGACAGTGTGTCTCCCTGCACTATAGGTTTGGACTCTGCTCTCTTTGGGCACCTCTCTTTTTGAAAAAAATGCTTTCCTGAACCAATTCTTTTTCTTCTGAATGCTGCCTTGGTTCCCAACTAGTTTCTTAGCAGGCTTGGTGACAGAGTTTCCTAGAATGTATTCACTGCAAGACCAAATACAGTACCTTCCGTAACAGTAATAAACAATGTGCTGAATCCTCTTTTTTTAGGAACCTGTTTCCAATTACTCAGTCCCTTTTGTTATGTGAACTAAACTATAAGCATTTCCTGTGATTTTTTGTTTGTTTTTGTTTTTGCAAAGTATACTAATTGCAGAGCTTCATCACCCTGGAAATAAATGGGTAATTTTCATTTTGCAGAGCATCTTAGTTATTAATTGATATCTATTGACTAAATCTTGCAGTGAAATTATCATTTTTAAAATAAAGCACTAGTAATAGGCATTTGCGACATTAATGGCTTTGGGTTTTGGAGTCCATTACTAAACATGTTTATTTTGTATTTACTTTATAGAACAAAACATTTCTTTATTCCAGTGGGAATGAAACAGAGTATAGGCATTATCAGAATGAGGGTTACATACCAATATTTCCTTCCACCTACCTCTTCCCTCATCTGGTATGACTATCTCTTTCCCTGTTCATGAGTACAATAATAATTCACAGAAGTCCTGTTTGCCTAGAAATTTACATAGGAAAACATGCCCAATTGATGGTTTTGAATTTGACTTTTCAGATCTGCATGTAATGGCAACTTGGTTTGTTAACATGAAAACAAAGAGAGGGTTGTGAACCTGAAACTAGATTACATTATACTAAATCCTCATTTTTTAAAATGTTTGATTTTTATTCTTATGGTCAGCTACAGTATATCCTCTTTTACCCTTCCCTGATTCCTTGGATCTTAGCTGCCATAATCAGAGAGTTGAGATGGTAGAGGGTGAGTGACATGGATTTTCTCAGAAAGCAGAAGGGTGGATAGGAAATAATTTTGACTCTACTTGTGTTATAGTGCAAAGTATTTTAAATTATTTTGGTAGTTTGATGGCTTGGGCTTGAATGGGCAATTAAAACCCATTATAAACACATACGCACATTTCTATTTGTGTGCATATGTAGAAAGAAAGAGAGAGAGAGAGAGAGAGAGAGAGAGAGAAAGAAAGAAAAAGAAAGAAAGAAAGAAAGAAAGACAGAAAGAAAGAAAGAAAGAAAGAAAGAAAGAAAGAAATCAACAGAGATAAAATCAGCAAAGCTGTCAGCTATTTTTGAACTATTCACTATTGCTGGGACTTAGCTTAGGAGTCTATCCCAATGAATCTTGGTTTTAAAAATTTATCACTGCACCATGAGGATGAAACATTACACTTGATGCACTAATGCAATGGCAGACCTCTTCCCTGACCTACAGATGTTCATTAAATTGTTTGAATACATCTTGATTTGAACATGTTGTTTATGAATTGGTTCGGTAATCATTATTAGGGACCCTGAGCAATGCTATACCGATTGCTCAAATATGTAGACAGGGCTATGTGCATACGGAATCATGTTCCCTTTAATTTACTTGGGTCATAAATTAATGCTCACAAAGAGCTGAGAATGAGGGGGGGAATTAAAAATGAAAGCAAGGCCTGAAGTCTGCAATTCAAGGCATCAGCTTCAAGCTGTTGGCCCGGAGGAGTCCAGAATGTATCCTAAGAACCCAAGGGAAGGAATGGTCACAAATGGTCAAGCTTGTGAATGAGTCAATATGTGGTGGCAACATTGGGAGGTTGCCTGGCACAGGCTTAAATACTGCAACAATGTCTTTCCTCAAGGCCCAAATATTGTTAATTCTCCAAAAATCTTAAATCTGCAAGACCCATGCTACATATAACCTCCCATACCCTCAAATGTAGTGACTATTCAAAGTTATAATGGCACTGATAAAAGGGACATAACTGTTTTTTACACTTACAGCAGTTGCAGCATCCCCATGGTTATGTGATCAAAATTCTGACACTTGGCAACTGGCATGTATTTATGACAGCTCCACTGTCCCAGAGTCATGTGATCACCATTTGTAACCTTCCCAGCTGGCTTCCAACAAGTAAAGTTAATGGGGGCATCTGGATTCATTTAATGACTACATGATCCACTTAACAACTGCAGTGATTCTCTTAACAACTGTAGCAAAAATGGTCATAAAATGGGGAAAACTCACACAACTTCTTTGCTTATCAATGGAAATCTTTATAGTCATAAGTCACGGACTACCAGTATATCTATCTATCTATCTATCTATCTATCTATCTATCTATCTATCTATCTATCTATCTATCTATCTATCTATCTATCTATCTATCTATCCATCCATCCATCCATCCATCCATCCATCCATCCATCCATCCATCCATCCATCCATCCATCCATCCATAAATACCATCTAAAATGATAAATGTTTTGCCCAGGGATGTGAACATGATTTTAGAACTCTTTTGATGGAATACCATCCTATATATCTAAGGTGGTTTTCAATTAATCGGGAAGTTATAAATGTAGTGAAAAATCCAAGTATCAAGTATTTTTACTTGTTTGATCCAAGTATTAAACAAGTAAAAAAAAACCTACATTTTAAGTTCCTCTGATACAAAAAGAAAACCTCTAGTTTCGGGAACATATTTAGGGAAGCATTAAAGAATAAAGTGTACTCAAGCTTGCATTAGTGGAAAAATACATTTGACTTAGCTAATTCCTAATCAAGGAGAGAAGCAACCTAGAACTAAGGAGAAACTTCCTGACAGTTAGAACAAGTAACCAGTGGAACAACCTGCCTCCAGAAGTGGTAAATGCTCCAACACTGGAAGTTTTTAAGAAGAGACAGGACAGCCATTTGTCTGAAATAGTATAGGGTTTTCCTGCCTGAGCAGGGGGTTGGACTAGATGACCTCCAAGGTCCCTTCCAACTTTATTATTATTATTATTATTATTATTATTATTATTATTATTATTATTATTATTATTACTCCTCATAATGAGCTTTTTAATGAACTAAGTTTCTTGTACAGTAGAACCTAAAATAAAAAAAAATACTCCTGATTTAATTCTAAATTCTTCTCAAATGCAAAGATTGGCATATTCCTTGTACAATTATAGTAATCTACAGAGCTATCAAAATAAGCATTATATATTTATAGGAAACAGTTTGGTATTTCCAACATAATTATATATACTTTCTATGGAAAAAAATTTGGAATTAGTTAACCATAAGTTGAATATTGCAGTTAAGAAATAAAGATTCCTTTTGCAATAGTTCATGTATTTAAAAATATTCCTGTATCAGAGGTTCAAATATTAACACAAATCTATAGCAAAGTTAATTCAAAGATATTCTATCAAGCAACTCCTTAGATAAATGAAAAATAAAATTTCATGTTAATCAGTTCTTAAAGCATAATAAAAAACTTTTCTTCTTCTTTGTAATTGGTTGGTAGAGAAACGAGATGCCAGCAATAAACTGAATATTTCTAGAAACAACATCAAAGTGCTCCACTGCAGCGCTTTAATGTGGTAAGAGAAAGCAGTAATACAGACATTTTTAAACCACTTTTTCCATTAGAATATGTTGCCCATCCATTATTCCACCTCCAGTACCCTCTGATTAATACC
>NW_015387637.1:280888-282449 GCF_001527695.2 Protobothrops mucrosquamatus
ATTAAAATATCCTTAATCACTTCAGAAAAGAACAAGTGGGAATATTCACCCATTTACTATTGTGGATTATAATATTTGGGGGAACTAGCCAGCTTTTGCTGCTTTGAGTTGAATGTCCAAACCCTAACAGGAACTCCAGCAACTCCATCTTTTGCCAATTCAAATTCCCATAAATTCCTACCAAAATCACACAAAAATATAAAAACTGTTGGTTATGAGCAGTTGAAGGGCCTTTTTTTCTCATAACCAACTATCTGGATTTTGACTGGGTTAAAAGCAGAAGTGCACAACCTTTTCCTAGCCAAGATTCATACTTGGTCTAAATTGTTTGCTTATAAACACAATACAAAAGGTGGACATTGCACAGCCAAGACAAAGAATTGAGCAGGACCAGTCAGAAACAAAATGTATTTTAGTGTGGAGCAGCAGCCAAAAAAGCTAATACAATCCTAGGTTGTATAAACAGAGGCATAGAATCAAGATCACACGAGGTATTAGTACCGCTTTATAAAACCCTGGTAAGACCACACCTGGAATACTGCAGCCAAAGATGTTGAGAGTTTGGAAAAAATTCAGAGAAGAGCAACTAAGATGTTCAAAGGCCTGGAGACTAAAACATACGAAGAACGGCTGTAGGACTTGGGTTTGGCTGGTCTAAAGAAAAGAAGAAATAGGAGAGACATGATAGCAGTATTCCAGTATTTGAGGGGCTGCCACAAAGAAGGGGGGATCACGTTATTCACCAAAGCACCAGAGGGCAGGACAAGAAACAGTGGTTGGAAACTGATCAAAGAGAGAAGCAACCTGGAATTAAGGAGAAACTTCCTGACAGTGAGGACAATTAACCAGTGGAATAGCTTACCCCCAAAGATTGTGGGCGCTCTATATCACTGGAGATTTTTAAAAAGAGACTAGACAGTTACTTGTGTGAGATGGTATAGGTTCTCCTGCTTGAGCAGGGGGCTGGACTAGAAGATCTCCAAGGTCCCTTCCAGCTCTATTCTATTCTATTTATAAATAGCATTTCATTAATTTAAGGCAGCTAATATGATTGCTTTTTAGATAAGATAACCTTTATTGTCATTTCTTTTACTGTGGCAACATTGGCACACATTAAAAATGAAATTTAGTTGCTTGCTCTCAAAGTGTACGCATACATAACACACATTTAAACATGCTATATACAACATAAGTATAAACCTAAACCCTTATATATAAATAACATATAACTATTAAACACTATCCATCTTCATTCATATATTTTCATATATTTAATAGTTTCTCTCTTCTCATTTCATTCTGTCATTCATTCAAGAAATTGCCTCTTGAAAAGGAGTGGGAATCCAATTTTCAAAAAGAGTAAGAAAAGAAAAAGAAAGAAAATTGAATAAAGGCTGGATTGGGTCCTTGCTTTAGCAGCAAATGCTTACTTATATAAAGTCAATTTAGGTCCCAAAGAGTATCAAAGTTTAAATCCTTCAAATGAAATTTTGGAAATGAGGTCTGTCTGCCTGCCTGCCTGCCTGCCTGCCTGCCTGCCTGCCTGCCTGCCTGCCTGCCT
>NW_015387637.1:283628-288998 GCF_001527695.2 Protobothrops mucrosquamatus
TTTTTTTACCATATTGAAAATCACCTAAGCTAATGGGGGTAGGGAAAGACTACATCAAATACAACCATTAAAGGATTTTTATTTTTGAATTCCATAATAGGAGATATTACACTTCTGAAGAATACTTACCATAATATTGGTTATCTTTCTGGGAGACATCTTTGCCTAGGCACATAAAAATTCTGGTATTGATTTATTTTATTTATTTACTCTTTTTCTTCCCACAGTCTGAAAGTCTAGCAGTTTTTATCAGGCTGTATTGTTTTTTATATATACATGTACACAGACACATTCCACTTTATCCCAAATATATTTATGACAATTCAGCAAAGGTTTGTATTGTTGAAGATAAAGGCCTTTACACAAAGCTTATGTTTACTTTAAAGGATCTAACAGCAAGAGCAATTGTTGTGAGCCTGCAAGTGTCAGAACTGATGTTTCCTGCATTAGAAACCTACCACTTTCAGGCACCAAAAGCTTTCAGGTTTCTTGAAAATAAGCTGTTATTTTTAAAAAGGAATTTCAAACTTTTCCTATAAAAAGTATAATACAGATTGAGGTTTGTAAGAGAGATGTGTCCTAACAAAAATGTAAAAGTTGGCTTTTCCGTTGGATTTCAGTGTTAATCAGAAATGAGCCAGCATTCACCTAGAAAATGCTTTAGAAAATGGCTTGGCATCTGAAAGAAGGCACTAAGTTATACAGTAATAATAATAATAAAGTTGGAAGGGATCTTGGAGGTCATCAAGTCCAACCCCCTGCTCAGGCAGGTAACCCTATATCATTTCGGACAAATGGCTATCCAGTTTCTATTTTAAAACTTCCAGTGTTGGAGCATTCACCGCTTCTGGAGGCAGGTTGTTCCACTGGTTAATTGTTCTAACTATCAGGAAGTTTCTCCTTAATTCTAGGTTGCTTCTCTCCTTGATTAGTTTCCATCTGTTGCTTCTTGGCACTTTGGAGAATAGCTTGACTCCCTCTTCTTTGTGGCAGCCCCTGAGATAATTGGAACACTGCTATCATGTCCCTCCTCGTCCTTCTCTTCATTAAACTAGACATACCCAATTCCAGCAACCGTTCCTTATATGTTTTAGCCTCCAGTCCCCTAATCATCTTTGTTGCTCTTGGCTGTACTCTTTCCAGAGTCTCAACATCTTTTTTACATCATGGTGACCAAAACTGGATGCAGTATTCCAAGTGTGGCCTTACCAAGGCATTGTAAAGTGGTATCACGTGATGCTACCCTCAAAAATGATCTTGAAATTCATTTTCAAGGTTACATATTACTTGCATGAATTAGGCTATGTTCTGGAAAATTTAACTGCTCTGAAATTAAGAAACAGTTGCACATACGATAAACCAAAATCAAGATGGGCTACCAAACTATGGTAGTCGAAGTCATCTTCTGGTTGGAGAAATGCTATATTTTTTTAACATATGATTCCATTTATTATATACATATCACTACAATGCAGCAAAATACAGAGAAATCCTAAGCATATTAGTGACTTGGCTGGAATTCATCATCACGAGAAAGTAAATATCACAACACTGCTCAGGTTGTATAAAGATAGAGAGTTGGCAATTACTTTCATAGTATGGTGCAGTGTGGTTCAAAGATATAATAGAAAAGTCCAACTTTATGGATTGATATGTTACAGGACAATGGTAGAGAACTTAATGGATTAAAAGAACGTTGTACTTAGAATAATTCATGGCTCTGTTATCAGTGACACAATGTACAATTAGGCAAGCTCTGTTTGGTGAGGCTTTGTCCATCTAACTGACATGAATGATGCAAGATTACAAGTCACAGCAGGTGACAGCACTTATGTCATCTTGCGTGATCTTAAAAAAGCTAAGCAAAGTCAGATCTGGTTTGTACTGGGATGAGACACCATTCAGGACTATAGACTAGATTCAAAAACATCTAAAAGGTGACAGTGATAAATCATTTTTACATTGTTGCTGAAAACTAACGTGAATACGTCCATGTGATCAAAAGGAGCCAAACTTAAATTGAGATAGACTTTATAGAAAATAAAATGTCAGAGTTTCAATGCTGAAGAATTAGGAGTAAAACCAAGTTGCTCATTACAGAGATTAGTTTAATTAAATCTGTATAATTGGTAATTGCATTTTCTGTAAGGATATTCTCAGAATTGAAGAATCCCCATAGAAATTATCTAAACAAAGAATATGTTTTGAGAATACGAGACAAGAAGATATATAAACTAAAATTCCTCTCAGAATATAAATTATAGTAAATATAAATAAAAAGGGTGAGATTTAGTGACTCCCATCTAACAATATGAGGGAGGATTCAGTTCTCTGAATCTGGAGCTATATTATCATGCTTACAGTTCTTATAATCAAGTATTAAATCCTGGAAGCCAATAAATTGGTTTTTTTCTGATTTGAGCAACTTTAGAATACACAGATATAGTATCTTTGGTTGAATGGACAGTGTTAGGATCTAAACACAATAGAACTAGTATCTCTGGAAACAATTAGGCCATTTAGAAAGTTATAGAATGTACTATTTAATTAAAAAAAAGATTTGACACTTTTTCCCATGCCAAATTGACTTTATGGGGAAATCCAACTTTGAAAAGTCGGGAAAAGATGGTGATAGAGAAAAATTGGATAGAAGCGGGGAATTTTGACTTTGGACTAACTGATGGATGATGAGGATGAATTTTTAACGTACTCTTTCTTAAATGATAAATATCTATCAGATATAACCCAATGGCAATATTAACAATTACAATATTTGTTAACAACATTGTTTAAACGAGCAATATTTTCAGTTTCTAAGACTGTCTGAGATACTAGAACAACTTGTTAAATCCTTTAGAACTAAAAATCTGCTATTAGTTTTTATAGTTGTTTGTTATCAATAAATCAATTCAATATGCAGATATTAAGAAATGAGTGTAATAAAAATTAGAGGTTCCTATATTGTCTAGATAATAAGATATTGTCTTAACTTCTGTAGCAAAAGTGTAAAGGCACCTCAAATAAGGACTTACATAACAAAGTCGAAATAATATTTTGTGTTTGTTTAAACAAAACAAATAATATTTAGAATTCATTGGACTCCATTGGGCATGTATAGAAAAGGACTGTCAAAAGCAGCATTTTGTTGGAAATGTAATAAGGAGAGTGCGTCTTTAAAACACATAATGTCCCATACTTTGGGGAGCAAATAGTGAATTATATAGATATAATTATCCAACAAAAGATAAAATACTCAGATAATAATATTCTCTTGAATTACATACCTAGCATAGTATATGGTACTTAGTATAGTACAATATTCTCTTGAATTACAAACCTAGTATAGACAACTGGATAATGCAATCATCAACCTAACCCCAACCCTAACTCTGTGCTCTTACTATGGCCAAAAGACTGATATTGCAACATTGGAAAGATACATTTATGGTCCCTTTTAGTCATTGGATTGAAGACCTGATTGCATGTATGCATAATATAATATAGGCCTCATTTATACAGAATACAGTTGGTTAAAACAGTTGCATAAATATATCAGAGACATATATATCTTAAACAATATTTGCAATATTGTTGTTCAGTTGCTAAGTCATGTCTAACCTTTTGTGACCCCATGGACCATAGCACACCAGGTGCCCTGCCCTCCACTGTCTCCCAGAGTTTGCCCAAATTCATGTTCATTGTGTCAATGACACTATCTACCCATCTCATCCTCTGCCATCCCTTTTACCTTTTGCCCACAATCCTTCCCAACATCAGGGTCTTCTCCCGTGGGTCCTCTCTTCTCATTAGGTGGCCAAAGTATTTGAGCTTCAGCTTCAGTATCTGTCCCTCCAAAGAACAGTCAGGGTTGATTTCCTGTAGGATTGACTGATTTGATCTCCTTGTGATCCAAGGGACTCTCAAGAGTCTTCTCCAGCACCACAACTCAAAAGCATTAATTCTTCAATATTTGCATTAGATAAGTATATATAGAATTGTAGCTATTTATTGTTATAATGACATACTATAGTTCTTTTCTTTTGTTCATATTTTCTTCACTTTTTGTTATAGCATTTTTGTTTTCTTTTTTCTTTGACAATGTGTGTATCACAAGCTCTATTATTTTTGGGTTTTGCTCTTTTTCACAATAAAGCAATATAAATAAATAAATAAATCTGTACAATAATATCACTGGAATTACATTAGAAGATCAACTTGGGAGCAAGTATTACAGTATATGACAGAGTATATGCAACCTATTAATCCAAGGAAATGATGGCACATTTTTATACTTATGATTTTCTGCAGATATACAGTGCAGATGGCACTAAAATATTATCAAGCAACTGCCAAATGCTGGCATGTTGAGGTTAACATCTAGATGTTAGCACAACAAGGATTCCAGATGATGTCATCAAGGATTTGCAATTGGCCTCTGAGTAAAGAGGCTGAAGTAATTTTTAATGCAAATCATTTAAGCCATAACTTAAATTGCAAGAAAATCAGATTTCTTAATCTGTTGGCAAACACAAGTCTCAGTCGCCCTAAGATGACATCTTAATAACTTGCCATTGGATATATCAGTTTGTATTTGTAACTCTCATCATCTTAAATCTCTCTGCACATGATCTGCTGTGGAGGTCATATCAAAGAGATTCTTCCATCAATTCTAAATTGATCTAACCCAATCTTATATAATGCATTACTATCTTGGTATCTTGTCACAAAGGTGTCTCTTTTTTTAAAAGCTGTAATATATAATTTTGGAGAAACCTGTACATTTCAGTCATACTAGTTCCTAGTAAATGGGGGACTGCAGTCTCAGCCACCATTATATTTGCTGTATTATATCAAATAGATTCTTGAGATCATTTTAATTTCCTATGTATAACTTAACAGCACTCTGAACCGTGAATCCTAATGCTGATCCCTTTGTTATGGAGACTTATGTTAAACAGAAATACTTTTTACTTTGTAGTTGCTACCCTTTGGTTCCTGGTGTCAGTTTATATTTGACTGCCTGGGCAAATATTAAAGTGTTGCTCCTTCTGATGATATACTTGCCAAGAGCTTTCCTGGAGCAATCTGCAGTAGATAGTTCTTGTGCCAAAAGTGTTAAAAAAAATTATACCAATGTTTACTGCCAGTTGACTGTGTTCAGTTTTAATTTGTTTCTTTTTTTTTTTCAATATAAAATTTTATTGTTTTTATCATAAAAAAAAAAGAAATACATCACAGATATTACACAATGTTATAACCCATCCCCCCACCCCCCGGACTTCCCAAACCAACCTAGGCTAATATTCAAATACAAGTAAACAAATATTAATATCTCTAACTCCAAAGTCTAAACTTAAACAATCCATCTCC
>NW_015387637.1:290566-292404 GCF_001527695.2 Protobothrops mucrosquamatus
CCTCGGGGCTCCGGAGGAGTTCTCGCCTACATCGTCCATATAGGACGACTCGGGAACTCAACTCCTACCCCGGGCAGCTCACCTATCCCCTTATGCCCAGGGGAAAGGTATCAAGCCGTTTGACAGCAGATGCTAGCTGTCAAACCGGCTTTTACGCAAAACAGGCGGGAGGCAGCAAACAGCTGCGACCGACGAAATCACCTGCCACCGGAAGTCTTCAGTTTTAATTTGTTTCTTAACCTACTTTTAAAGAATGGGCAGTATAGAAATGCTTACAGCCATCTTTTTAAATCTGAAAAGTAAATGCATTGGTAGTAGGATTTGTTGTTTAAGTTGTCAAATAGAAAAATATGATATGTGATTCTTTTTAAAAAAAATTAGCATGTAAGATTACTAACAAATACTGAAAGGAAAACTTTAAGCAATCTGGTCTGATTTGCTGTGATGGTGGTGAAGAATTATAACTCAAGTCTCACATGTAGTGAGTTATATCAGAAAATGGTGTGATATATGATACCATGGAAATACCTATCCTATTAGGTTGCCATAAATCCAATTTTTGCAATATGGATTCAGTTTTTGTAACAGAAATTCTGTTTCATTGTTTATTTTCAGAAAGTGAGATAATTTTGCTTTGTTTCATTTGTTATAAATTTGTTTTATATGAAATAGAAAAAGAAATATTTCAAAACAGATGAACGTTGCAGCTAGCATATACTGTCCTTCAAGAACAGAGGTGTCAAATTCGCAATGTCACGTGACGTGTCGCGACGTGTTGTGACTTTTTTTTACCATTGCTGGCAATGGGGAGGATGCGGTTTTGCTATGACGCATCTGGCCTATTTGACACTCCTGTTCAAGAATAAAATTAATATTATTTGGAAACAATTAAGGATTGAGCTAGCTTGGTGCAACTGCTTATAAGCCAAATTAAGGCTTGAAAAACATGAGTACAAGGTGTCATTCAACTGTTAGTTCACTGATTATCCTAGGTTCAGTCATAAACTAACAAGTCAATTTTATAGAGTTACTGTAATAATAAAACAGATTGAGGTTCATGATATCATCTTTTTAGGGGCAGAATGGACTATAAATAAAATTACAGTAATCAAGCCATATATGTGACGGCTTTTCCAGGATCTAGCCATATATGTGATGGTCTTTCCAGGATCTGAGTCCAATATTAATAGAAATGAAATTCTATGGAGAAAAGCAATGAAGCCCCATTGTTTATACCTAAATCCTAAATGGATTTTGGAATATAATTTAGGATTTGGATTGGTAATTTCTTCGCCTTATTTCACCACTATAAAAACGCTTTCCTGGGGCAAATGTATGGATCACTGAAAATATTGTTCATCTTGTTTATTGATAAATATTTACCAGTGATCACAAAGATATTAATAAACAGGATACCAAGATCTTCAGATCAAAAAGTCATTGAAAGAGACACTGAAGTTAGCAACTATAACTGCTGCATTTTGTTAGCTTCATTTTTATAAGTCTTTACCAAAGCATAAGAGAGATACATGGTTGTTTCTCCCACCTATTTATTTCCATTGAGTCCCATGTGATTTAACCATGCTGATTAGTAATAACACAAATAAATGATTAAATTTGTATGCCATCTGATTCGCAATGTATTGGCAGGGGGACAGAGGTCGACCCCAAGACCCCTAACTTGTGGGGTTCCACAAGGGTCGGTCCTCTCTCCACTTCTGTTCAATATTTATGTGAAGCCGCTGGGGGAGATCATCCGTGGCTTCGGGGTGGATTTCCATCAGTACGCTGATGACACTCAGCTGTACATATCCACCCCGGGCCACCCCAACGATGCC
>NW_015387637.1:292966-333443 GCF_001527695.2 Protobothrops mucrosquamatus
GAATTTTAATTAAGTATATGTATATATGTTAGTATTTTATTCAATTGTCAGCCGCCCTGAGTCCGTAAGGAGAAGGGCGGGATATAAATGCAATTAATAAATAAATAAAATAAATAAAATGATTCTGACATGTTTACTATGACACTTGCTGAAGCTCCTACTTTAACTTCTTTCCAGAAGCAATTGAAAACAGATCTCGTGGAGGGGGAAGGGGATACTTCAGTATGCTCAAGGCTTATTTTATGTTACTGTATGTTTATTATTTTAAATGAACTATTAATGCTTAAATTGTTCATAATGCATCCTGAATAATTAAATAAACATTCATCATTTTGAATGGATCATAGCAAGGAAATAATGTTTCAGGTTTGTGGTAGTGTATATTAGATAGATAGATATTAGATATTAGATAGACAGACAGACAGACAGACAGATAGATAGATAGATAGATAGATAGATACAGTACTTTTTTTCTAAAAAAAAAAAAAGTGCTGGAACTCACACACATCATACAACCCGCCTTGCCTACCCTATAAGGTTCCATCCAAAAAAGGTGCCGGAACTCCGTTCTGGGCGTTCTATGAGAAAAAAAGCCCTGGATAGATAGATGACAGAAGAGAGAGATGGGGGAGAGAAAGGAAGGGAGGGAAGGAGGGAGGGAGGGAGGGAGGGAGGGAGAGAGAGAGAGAGAGAGAGAGAGAGAGAGAGAGAGAGAGAGAGAGAGAGAGAGAGAGAGAGAGAGAGAGAGAGAGAATTCAGTAGAGAAAAAGTCTAACCCTGAGCAAATAAGCACTTCAGATATGTTTGCCATTAAACTATAAGTTGTAAACAGCATTATTGCTATATTTGCAAGAGGTAAATAGTAGACTTTAAATACAGAATGGCATTTTGAAGTTTTACCCTTTGATATTAACATATTTCAAGCAATTTAGTAACTTTCATGAAACAAGTATATATTTACAATAGATTTTTTATTATCTTATTATATGTTAGTTACTAAAAAGCAGTATGTTTCCATGCATCTACAGATTTGAAATCCATTTTCCATAAAACAAGCATGAAAAAATAAGTGGTGATAACTAAATATTCCTGACTAGGCGTAGCTAGAAGAAATATATTGTATTGTAAATGTCCCATCTGTAAATCCTCTTTCTTTTAACTATTTCTTCATTATTTAATGAGGACTCACAAAATTGGGCTGTTTCAGTGATATTTTTACAATTACGTCTCTAGAAATATCTTAAAGTATTCATAAGGAACTTTGTTATTGAAGGTACATTATATTTATAAAGTTAGCCAATAATTATCTTATTTGTACAGGTGAAATTGATGCAAAATGCAAATATTGCATCAATTTCACCTGTACAAATGAGATAATTATTGGCTAACTTTATATATAATGTATCTTCAATAACAAAGCCATAGTTGCTGTTATTTTTTAAATTAACAATTTAGGTGTCTTTTAAAAAACATTATGGAAAAATAATAGTTTCAAGCTGGTTTTCATAGCTTGAATTCTCTTTGACATTCTGTGCAGCTGATTGCTAAAGAACTTGCTAATGGAAAATGGTGCTTTGCAGCTTCTAGTCAACATTAATAATCTGCACCCATTATTTGCAACCAAGTTCTCTTGATTCATATTCCACTTTGAAAATATATCAGTGAAAGAAGTGTCTATCTCCCCAAAAATCTTTATTGAAGATGGCGCTAACAACTTCTGCATTAGCATCTCATCTTAAAGGTCTTTAATTGGATGAACTACAAAGATTAAACTCCTTTTTCTAAAATAAATAAACCAATGATTTCAACTCAGTGCAAAGTTAAGAATGAAAAAGATATTTAAGTACAAATGCAAAAATCACACATTCATACGAGTCAAACGAATGGTCATGAATTATGATATTTGTTATTGTCTTGATTTATTCATGGTCAGCATAGCTATTTATTTAAGGAGGTACAGAAGATTCCTTAACAACTGAAGTAAGTGAAATCTCATCCTTCTTTCTCATGCCCATGAAGCTTCTTGATTAAAAATATAGGTTTTAAATTACTTCCTTTCCCCCTGTAAATCTTTATTTCCCCTCTGTGAAACTCAGGAATGCATTTATTTCAAATTCTAAGTGGTCAGAGTATTGGACTAGGGCTGGGGAGGCTTAGACCCAAATTCACTTTCAGGCATGGAAGCTGAAAGGAAGATTTTGGCCAATCATTAAGTCTCACCTACATCTCTACCTTGCAGAGTTACAGTTGTGAGATAACACAGAAGGAAACAGTAATATGTATGTTTGTTATAAATGATAAGCTATAAGTGCAGAGTCCCAGATAGCCAATCCACCTGCAAAAAGAGTGCCAACAACTTCAGAAGGGAGAGATGCTGTTTATCATATAGACAGAGACATACCTAGACATTCTCTTTTGGAGAGAGAAGGTTTGAATCCTTTTAAAACAAATGAAGAAATATTCAGGTAGAACTGGAAGAAGCAAACAAGAAAAAAACTGAGTACTGAGGTTGAGTAAAAGATTGGGGTTTTCTCCATCTCCAGAGCAGCCTTAGAATTAATTTATTGTAATCACCCAAAAAATGGGAGATCCAGCAATAATTGAGGCATAAAGAAAATATGTTTCAGGAAACCTGTATCTCTGGAAAGATAGATGAAAAGATTTACTTGGGATGTTGTACTATTTTTAATTAATGCTTTATTATATTGTACTGTTTCTTGTCTTTTGCATACTCTCTGTACAAGATAGGAAATGTGTACTCATTAAGCTATAACATTTCTGTAGACACTTGCATTTTGAAATATTAAACTGATTCCCGTTCCAATCTCTTTAAGAGGCTTTTCCCATTTGTAGCAGACATTGCCATCTGGTGCTATTTCTGAGGCGCCTCCTTTGCATGTTCTGCTGTACTGTATTGTCATTATTCTGTTAAACTAAAATTCTGAATATGGCAAGTCTGCATTTCCTTCCTCTGCATTTATTTATTTGTTTCCAAAACACAGAGGTACTGTGTCTAAAAAACTAAGGTCAAAAAGAATGGAATATGTTTTTCTTTCTTTTTATAAAGTTTGATTTTCTTTATCTCTGATGAGATTGTTCTGTGTCCCGAGAAGAAGACAATCTCCAGTAACCTATCTCTAAGTTACATAGCCATGAAGTTGAATTACATACATTATTTCATCTTTTTACATTTTTATCAGCAGAAAAGGAGTTTAGATTGCAAGCACCTTGACTAATAAGCAGAGGCTCATGTGCTTTGGAAGTGGCAGCAGGAAATACCATGTTGCTAAATCAAAGCAGAAGTCATGAAGACACAGACGGTATCGGAGAGAGGAGGTCTGAAGCCTCCCACTTTCCAACCTCTAAATTAGTCTGACCAAACTGCTGCATTGAGTTCCTAAAGGAAGGCAGAGTATAAACTCGCATCTATGTACCTTAAAGTATTTATTACCAGTTTTGGCATGTAAATAGTTGTGGTAATATGTGAATGGAAATAATAGTTCAAGCAAATTTTCCCAGGTTCCCCTAACATCATACTTAATACAATACAATAATTATTGTACAGATATTATTGTAATCTCATTTGAAAATAGTTTGAAAATTTGAATATACTGTCAAAACTAGCCTTAAATTATATTAGTTTGAAAATTTGAATATACTGTCAAAACTAGCCTTAAATTATATTGTCATGTTTTGCTATATGTACTGGCTTTCAGTTCATTTAATTAAAGTTTATAACTTTTTCATGCCATGTGACAAAGTGTTGTCACTTTGTAATGATTCAGTCTAACTCCCACAACCCTTTCCATTATCCATGTTGATCTGGAACATCAGCTTGCTTATTCCTGAATCTTTTTATATATTCCAAATGTCCTTATCAAATACAGCAAAGTATATGACATCCCACCTATGAAATAATTATTATAACCATTCCATATTCTGTAGACCTATATTAAACTATAAATGAAACATTTGAATTAACTTTTTATGTTTTGGAGAAAATATGTTTATGCTGGAATCATGTAGGGTTTATTTTTAAAGCTGGATCTTAATGTGGACACCATTTGATCTCATCATAATCACATATAAGACAAATGTCTTAAAATCAATAAAACTCTGACACTGGGGAAAGACCAAAAATTAACCTGACAAAATTATGTAGAGAAGCTTTTCCTACCAATATTGGCTCAATTTCCAACACACCTTACAAGAACCAGATTGGCAAAAGTTGCCTTTCAGGGCAACTATTAAAGGCAGTATCATTTACACAAGGTTTCTGTTCATTTAAGATCTTTAGCTATAAAGCATTTTTCAAGACCAGGTTACTAAATAGAATCTTTGCCAGTTCAGAGTCCCAAAGGAGCTCAATAAATGTTAGAATTCAAATGTCAGTGTTAGGGAGCAACCATTAGGAAAATAAATGCATCATTCAAGTGACATATGTTCACCTGAAAGTATGTATTCATTTCATTATGTGTTAAAAAATGGCAGATATGCAGAATATTATTCCAAAATTACAAATTTAAATAATTAAAAAAAACATTTTAGAAGATGGTGCTATTACCTCCACTAAATTTTTTTGCTGCATATTTACTCACTGTTTCTGACCCTGCTGCTTATCAAGTAGTTATTTGTAAAATGGTACAACCTGCTACATAAGAAGGAAGCTCCTAAATCAAGGCCAGTCACTTACTTGGTTGTCATCCCATTAATAATCTTTTTCAGAACTTTCCGTATTATAGCAGTCACCTCCTTGTTCCTACTCAGAATCCCTAGAGTCACTCATCCATCCATGATTTACAGATCCTTTTAGCTGTTTTAAACCCAGCAGAGTTTCCTACTGACCAGCTGGCTTGCAAATACTTCTTCCATTACATGGTTCTGAAAAAGCATGATGTGCAGATGGAGGAATGCCAGGGCAACAGCAAATCTCCAATACTATCATGTATTGATTAACACCAAGAATCTTTCATTAGTTGACACCTCTCAGTGAAACTGGATTGGTCTACAAAAGGGTAGGACAGCAGGTGATATGTACTGAAACTAAATAAATGTTTGAGAATGGTACTAACCTGGTGTTCTCTTTATCATTCTTTGATTCCCTTCCTTTGATTCTACTTCCTTTGTCTGACTTCTGATTCCATGCTCATGTTTTGTATTTTCATATGTAATAAATCAAAGTATGAAACAGGATGATTCCTCCTTTATTTTTTTTATAATGAAGATAAAAGAAAAAGTTTGGTGTAATGGTTAAGGCACCAGGTTACAAACCAGGAAAAAGAGTTTGTGTCCATTTGCTTTGGGCACAAAGCTGGGTGATTTTGGACCAGGCACTCTCTCAGCCCAAGAAGGGCAAAACACTTCTGAAATCTTACTTAGAAAAATGTAGGAACATGTCCAGGCAGTCTCCGGGAGACAATACCGACTTGAAAGCACATACACATGAAAATTGGGACTGTGTGTTTATGATCCATTGGTTGCTCTATAAATAAACATACCATATATATATGCCTAATATTCAGTTTATTGGAATGAAACAAAATTATGTTCTCACAGACCAAAAATCCCATGCAATAATTCTGTATCTTCAACCTGATTTGACTCTTGCACATACTGATTTGTTCTTGATTTGGTGTGCTAGGTCAAAAGCACAAGAAGGTATTTACAAATGTCAGTAATATTTGATTTACCTTGCTATTAGTGTATTAAATATAACCTGGAAATTATTATTAAACATAATAGAATTACTGCTACAATTTCCAGATAAGGGTCATTTTTTCCATCTTCACTTTGTACTGTAGATCAGCAGCCCCCAATCTTTTGGGCTCCAGCAACCGGTTCTGTGGAGCCAGGTTTTTCTGCAGACCAGAGAGGGCGTGGTTTCGTGTGTGCTGCCTGCATCCCATCAATGGGTCTTCGCTTGTTTGCATGTACCAGTTTCTGGCATGCAGCAGACCAGTGCCGGTCCATGGACCGGGGTTTGGGGACCCCTGCTATAAATCTTTCTTTTGACTTTCCAGATTATATTTTGTCCTTCAGTAACTGAAAATTCCTCTTGATTTTAGATTTGCTACATTTGAAACATTGAGCTATTATGTTCTTCTTTCTTTATTAGCATGAGAGAGAAAATTCAGGACATGTTCACAGACAGTATTAATATGCTTAAGACAAATACTGGCAGTGACTAAATGCAATTCTGGCAGTGTTAAATGCTCTGTATAGAAATTATACTGTATGCTGAAAGAATTGCTTTCATATTTGTCTCACACAATGCTTTTATTCTTTGTTGTTTTGCAGGTGATCCATATAACAGGAAGGCTACGACTAAGAGTGTCGTTGTCTCATGGGCGGACTGTCCCAAGCCAAATCATGGGGCTTGTTGTTGTTGCTCATGCCCTGCCCCCTCCTACAATCAATGAAGTCAGAATTGACTGCCACATGTTTGTTACCCGAGTAAACATGGACCTCAATATCATTTA
Source organism: Protobothrops mucrosquamatus (assembly GCF_001527695.2). NCBI lineage: Eukaryota > Metazoa > Chordata > Lepidosauria > Squamata > Viperidae > Protobothrops > Protobothrops mucrosquamatus. The sequence goes on from NW_015387637.1 coordinate 299,446, forward strand.
CTGTGAAAATAGGTATTGCATTTGGGCTATTTTGTTTTGTTCAAGAATGCTCTACCAAAATATACATTTTTGGGCTAGAGCATTTCTTTCATACGACAATAATTATAATGCAGATGTATGTATTCCTCTGATCAGTACGCAGAAAATGAGAGCTTCATTTTGAGATTTGGAAAACTGAACTGGAATCTGATTGACTGATAGTTGCCTAGGGAGTTAACTAGAAAGAAAAATCACAATTTAAATGTCAGTTTTCTGACTGCAAAACTCCTGTGATACTCTTTGGATTAGCATTTCCCTCAATGGAATGCTAGTACTCTGGAGAGTAGAGATCAGAGTGAATGAGAAAAATAAAGAATCCATTTCTCCCACTCTACAATGTATGCAACCTCTATTCAGACAAACATATATATATAATTTCAGTATTCCTCCTGAAGCACTAAATGTTGTCCTGAGAATCTTTTCCTTGGAGCCAACAGAATGTTTCTGGTATCTTAAATTTCCTCTCAGAACTGATTCAGTAATACACCATCCTCTGTTTCTCACTGCCAGTCCTAGGAAATGGCAGTGAGAAATATTAGTACTGATTGTAAATTTGGAAAAGCCACACTGCTTTTCTTCTTCACAGCTCAGTTTAATTTAAAAATTGGGAACAGGCAGGATAGAATGGGATATACTTCAGATGTTTTAAATTTTATTTAATCAGTTGCAAAATATAAGTAAGGTTTTTTTTCATACAAGCTTGTTTTTATTTTCCCTGTTAAAACTGAAAATGCTGGCAATAACATTTAGCCCAACGAATTTTATATCTGTTGCTTTACTGAACCTTTCAAGAAACAGCCTTAGGTCAGTGGATATGTATGTTTGATCATATTGAGGAAAGCAGATGTATTGCCCTTGAAAAGTAGGAAAGTTGCTCCCTACAACCAAGAGAAAGTGGTAGTTGTTATGTTAATAGTAAAAGATGATCTGGTATACCAGAGTAATAGGAATGTCTTTAGTAAAAGCAGAAATTGTTTATTTTATGTATGTGTTTGGATAGTAGATTATGACTGTTGTATGTATTATTGAGAAAAAATTATGGGCCTTTTTACTTTGCTTCAGATCTTCGACATAAAATGCAAAAAAGCTTTAGGTTTTTTTTAGAAATCTCAAAGTAATCATTTTCCATTTCTTAGTAACAATGCAAATCAGCTTTTAGGAAGGTGAGTTCCTTTTCTAAAAAGATTCTGAACAGAGTTAAATGAACTGTTACCTTATTCTCAGAACCACCCAAAGACAGTGAATACTTATTGGCGTAAAGAAGAGAAAGTTGTATCTATGGTTCTAATCCCTGATCTACATGCATGTATTTGGTCACATAAACAATTCTGTGCATTCAAAATAGATACACATTTGGCACCTTTACCAGTGAGCACAAGATCCATAACCCCTCTTTCTATTTCCCTGTTTATGAATATGTTATATAAATACAAGTATAGTCTTTCAGCGTGCGATTTATAAAAATGTCGTCTTGCTTTAAAAGATTCAATGCAACCATTTATGAATGGCTTTTCTACATGTTTGCAACAGATCAGATAAGTGGCTGTGGTGAAAACAGATGAGCAGTGAATCAGCAGAACTCAGTGTAATGACCGAAATCACATGCTCAGAAGCTCTGTTTGTAATGAATTGTCAGTGTTATCATATCAATCTTCAGCTGGTTCAGTTAAGTGCACAGAGTCACAATACCTTAACACAGTAGACTCTAAATTAATATATTAATCAAATGCAAGAATATCCTGAATTCGCGTACTAGAAAGACGGCCATCAACTTTACAGGCATGATGGAAACTGCTCACCTAGAAAACTATTACTTAATCAAAAAGAAAAGAAAAAAAATGTATGCAGTAGTGGTTCCTCTTTTAGATCCTTTCAGACATCCACCTCAGAAAAATGCACATAAACGCACACATACAAAATTGATTTCTTTATACTACACTTAAAAAATGTACAACTTCCTCACCCACTTAACATCAAGTACTATTATTAAACCATATTATAATAGCTAGTCTGGATGAATGCAATTATAATCAATACTTGGAAATATTAAATTGGCATCTTAAAATTTAGTCTGATTTGGTGAAAACAAAAACGGATATCCATAGTCATAATGATAGTACACATTTTCCTTAATTCCTATCATCAGTTCTTCTAGATATCCTAACACAGCAGTGATGTCCATTATTTTGCCTGCCGATGAACAGTATTTTGCCTACACTTGTTTGGGGAGAAGCAGTTTCCTAAAAGCATTATTTGGCATTTTTCCCCACAGAAACAATTTTCAAGTAATAGGAAGGAAATTAAAAAAAAAAAAAAACAACCCAGCATCTTTTGTACTTGATTTGCAGACCCCTGAAGTCTATCCTTAGAACCTCAATTTAGAAACTATGGGTTAAAAAACTCTAGTATATACAAAGACTCTACCTTATACACACTAACTTCAAATACAACAGAGAATAGAAGAGTAGAACAGTAGGTCCTGCCTCTTTTCCATGATAGGAAATAAAATGGAGGTATAGCCTACATGGATATTATGCAGATTGTTCCCAACTTCTTATCCTTTACATCTGTCCCTCCCCATTAGCAACACCTCCATTTTATCTTTAGTTCCAAAATAGAAAAGTTCCATTTATCTATTCTGGAGGGGAAAAAAACTAGTGGTAGCACTAGTTCCCTAATTTGCTGTATTTTTTAAAAAAATCTCATTAAGTTCTTATTATCTCAAGAGTGACTGGGGACTAGCTCCGTGCCAGTAATCTCCATCACTCTGAGTATGTGAACCCTACATTTACTTTGATAACTCCAATTCATCCCCCAGTATTTCCCATCTGCCATTCAAAAACAAACTTGCAAAGAATTTTCTCAGAACCTGAGTGACAAAAGGTCCTCATATAGTCCCAATATATTTTGTGAGCATTAGAACATCATTTAAAAAACATAACTAAGAGTTACATCTTCCAAACAAAAGGAAGAAGCTAGTGTGTAACTGACCAGGCTAATTCGCCCTCCCAATTTTCAGTTTGAGAGGATTTTTTTTAACACAGATGCCTGAGGACATTGACATCTGGACAATCAATAAGAGAAACGCACATACAGAGAGGAGCAGAGCAGAGCATAGAGCAGGAAAGGCTACTGAAAGGATTTTAAAGTTTCTGCACAGAGTAAACCACAAAGTCCCAGTTAAAAGAGCTAGGAGTGAAAGCACAGCTCCCAGCTGAATAAGACTAAAAAAGATAATACCCTCAGGCATCTGTATGTCTCAGCATTTAAATTATATTGCTTGAAATGTCAGTTTGGACTCTGTGCCAGGAAACAGTTGAAGAGCCTTTTTTCATGAATATGCTCAATAGAAGACCAATCTGCTGAAATGAAAGATGTCTCTAATCATTTTGCATAAGCATACCATGTTCTTATTTTATTGTATAACCTTGAATTATCTTGCTCTTTTAATGAGGAGCTTTGTATTTTAAAGAATTCTGTTATCTTTGCGGGTGTTGTTTAATCTGGACCTATGGACAATTTGGGATTGCATTTGTAAAACAAATGGTTTGACTTCAGCAGAGGGAGGGAGGGAGGGAGGGAGGAAGGAAGGAAGGAAATCTTGATTTGGGTTTTATTATAGATGTGTTTATTTGAGAAAAAGAGAGCCAAACTGGCCTAAGGTTTAAGGTGCTAGAGTGGGATTACTGGCTAACTCTGGGTCAGTCATTCTCTCTCAGTCATAGGAAGTAAACACAACTAAGTAAAAACAACAGTAGATCACTTCTGAAAATGTTTCTAAAACAACTGCATTGTTCTAAAACAAATGCAACTTGTCCATGTAATCACCAGGAGTCAAGACTGACTCACATCCATGCATATACACACATAAAAGAAAACAAATAGCATGTTACAGATGTGCTGTAGGTCTTTCTTTCTAGAATTAAATTTAGGGCTTCTTAGTAGATAAAACTAAATTATGGGTTGGGGTTAATTCTAGCTTCTGAGGCAACACAACAAAATAATATAAAATTGTCATAAAAAGGATGGTTTTTAGGACAGATATACAAGTTTGGGATCAGAATGGAAAGCATGTTATTGTTGTTGTATTTTCTTCCTTTCTCGGTTTATAGACTTTATTTTTCCTTTACAGGATTAGCGATTACATGGACCTGACCCCTGTAGATATTGTAGGGAAAAGATGTTACCACTTCATTCATGCTGAAGATGTGGAAGGGATCAGGCACAGTCATTTAGACTGTAAGTACTCTATTCTTATAAAAATTATCACCTTACTGTTACAATGTGCAACTGAACTAATTCTTATATTCCGATCTGTGTACCTCTATATTCTCTCTTTGACTTTATTTGCGGATGAGTTAGTTATAACAATTTTCCTCTGTCACTAAAGGCAATTGGTGAATGTTCAAATGTGAGCCGTGATAAATTCAAATGAAACTGTAACTGTGATCACACAATGCGGAGGGATTGTTTTTGTGCATGAGAAGTTTTGAAATAAAAATTAAAGTCAGGAGAGCCATCTGTTCATGTGACAAAGCATGACATAAGTACAGTAATTAATTCTGTTGACATGTTAAAAGTTAAAGTTAATGTGGAATAGACGCAAAACTCATTGTGGTTAGAGCAGGTCAGCAGAATAAAACAATATTTAATACTGTCCTACTTGAGGATGGAGAGACTACAGCAAAACTGCCCACAGTTTTGTGGTCAAAGCAGGCAAGTGAATCATGATGCAGGCCCTGCCTCTTATATACTTGCATATAGCATTGTGATGCAGAAACCAAAGGGGCAGGTTTTACACTGTGATGTCACAGTGCATGGCTGACCTTGTTTGCCAATCATAAGAGATCCAGCTATCATTAAGCAGCAAATACTTTTGCCTTGATATCCTCTGCAACTATCCATTAGGCAAGCTGGTCACTGAGCTAGGAAAGAGCTACTGCTGTTGTTAAGCATGGGAAACATAATATGGGTAATATGGATGGGGGCTGAATTTATTTATTGCCAGCCTCTTGGGGCTCAAGGGAGATCAACATATCTAACATGGACTGGAAATGGTGAATGTTCAAAGCATTCTGCCTCTGCCCTCAAGTATGCCTTAGTTGTATTACCTATTTCTATTCTGGTATGCTTCCTGTGGCTTTGGTGCTAATTCATTAGTGCACACAAAAAATTATACTCTGTTCTAGTTATCATAACTAACTCTTTCATTGATCCTTCTGGAGTCAAACATGTTTCTTGCCTATCCATTTTCATGCAGATTCTCAGAAAAAAGCCCATCAAGATAGGGAAAGAAACAAATTATTCCTTTCCTGATTAAAAAGTCTTCTTCCACTAAGTCCACATCTTTCTACCTGAAATCTTCATGGCTAACTTTGCCATGAAGGCCAATTTCCTAACAAATATTAGGAGCTGTTAAAAACAAGAAATACTTTAAGAAATATGAAATCATAATTCCATTAGGAAAGGCAACTTTGCCTATCAATGTAAAAATATCTTCCTTTTAAAAACAATTCAGTTTCCTATTTTAAAAAACAACTCCCAGTCACGAACTTTGTTAAATCTGTTTCAGTTTAGTTTAATCATGCACTCAGAAGCTTGTTGCTGAAAAGTTCATCCAATTCTGTCAAAGTGGTGGCTGTGGAAAATAGAAAGATTTCAATACAGCTTCTGAATTCAGCAAAATAAAAGATTTTCAGAATTGCCAAATCAGAGTCTGAATCAATCATGTGTGTATATATGCTTAAAGGATTTTAATGGAATTGAGATTTATTATTGGAACTGATAACCCCAGCTTCTGACAAGCCTAATTAACTGCTAATTATCTTAGTTAATACCAGAAATACTTCTTATTCACTTTTTATCAGAAACCACCTTTAATAAATAAATAAATGACCATTGGTTTTTAGCATTAGAAGAATTTCTCATAATTTTAATGCTTTGAGACCTATCCTGTTTCTCTTACTTAACTTTGTTCAAATTAAGCTTTTTCTTGCTTTTATTTATTTTGTACATTCCATACTGAATTATTTCATAGTTATGATGTTATAACTGTGAATACATCATAGTTCTTTATGATTGTTGATTACAACAAAAAACAAAGAGCAGAAAAGTTATTATAAAGCTAGAAGGAATCCAGCACTAAGACGTCTTTTGTTTTCTACAAAAAAATTTTATTTAATGGGGTTTTAAGCAGTAGCAGAAGAAGAATCAAACTCCTTGTCAAAGCTTTAAAAAGATGGATCCACATCACTTTGCAATATCCTTACATGAAATGCTATCTGTTTCCTTTCCTTCCATGAATTAAAATAAAAAACCATAGGACTTTAAGTTTATGGGTTTCTTCCCTTGAAATTAGAGAGTAGAGTTCAACTTCAGGGGTAGAAATCTGACATCACTTTTCCCAACAGTCTGTCTACTAGCCTCTGCAGCTAGAAAGAGCGGTGGTTGAGAAGGAAATTGGGTGCCAAGGCTGAAAGTCCCAGAAGGCTCTGTGGATTTGGAGGCTCCTCTGCGCCCCCAATTCAGCTCAAATGAAATGTAAATCAGCCTTTAACATCATCTAAATTAATCCTTCCTTTTGCAAGCAATGGAAGGATTCATCTGCTTGCTCCTTATTATTCTCTCATGCTGACATTGGCTGTGCTACAAAATAAGGCTTTGTATTTACAGAAAAAAGTAATCAGTAGTCATATTATCCAGAAATTCTGAGATTTGTAATGCAATACATCATAAGGAAAACAGTTTGAGGAAGTTACCAATTAGTTCAGAAAGCCTATAAAATAGTTAGCTGGATAGTGTCTGTCTGTCTGTTAGTCTATCTATCTAATCTTTTAGTACCATCTTCTACTAGAGGTTGTCAATAATCACTATTATTATGTTCCTGTCCTGTTATTGCCTGGAAAAAGGCAATAACATTCTATTTTTGCAGAACTGCATATTTAGATTTTTCAGCCAGTATATGCATTATCTTCCAGCTCTACATTTCTCTGCATTTATTTTAAATCTTATAATTAATTGAAGCAATTTGTATTTCTCATTGCTTGTCATGTGTTCCGAATATTCCAGTTTTCTTGGTGGCATTTACAATTTTGCTATCTTTGTTTATTGGATGGTAAATTGTCTCATTTCCTAAATATTTACACATAATGTTTTAAATAATTTTCTCTAAATCTGTGTTTTAAAAGCTTCTATTTTGCTGATGGTCGTATAATTTCATCGTTCATGCTTCTATTCTATGTAACATATTTGGCACAGCCCTAGCAGCATACAATCTACCAGTGAAGCTCAATCTTAAATCTTGAGTGTAAATAAACACGCTTATTTTTTCCAAAGAAGTGATAGCATAGCTTTAACAATTGCAGTATTAATTATTGCTTGATGTATGATTCTTCTAGATAGAATACATATTGTATGCCTATGCTATATACATAGCTACCAATGTTGGAATTTAAATGTTTTGCTAAGCATTTGAGATATTTCACTAATATAATTTGTATATTCTAGTATCACATTTACCTGTGCAAATGGTAGAACTGATTTACATTCTATTCTTCTTCCTCATATAAAAGAAGTTGTGCATTTCACTGTTGTTTCATTTCAATAATAAGAGCTCCCACTGGATAATCATAAATAAATAAATTGGGATTAACTCTGGGAAACTACTCTGGAGTAAGCTGCTTGAAGACTGGGGTCTTATCATCCACTCCATGTAAAGATTCCACTTCAACTTCCTTTTCATTCTGCACACCAATGTCAGTAAAAGAGAAAAAAAGTAATAAACATATTTCTTTCCACTAATATTTGAAAACTCTATTCTAACCCTGTGTTGGTATTGGGTGACATTGTTGCCTTGTTTTGATTTAGCAAGTCCATTTACTACTCAAAAAATAAAAGATTGTCACATAATATAGAAGCATATATCTCCTCAATTAATTGGAAAAAAAAATAGTAACATTCACTGAAGAATAATATCAAACAGTTTCTGACTGGAAATCCAGGCAGGACATAGAGGAGTTAAGACCTCTAGAGAATGTCATGAATATACTTCTGGACAAATATAGGATGATATACCAGAATTTTCAAAATGGATATATATTGCTTTTGGGAACTGTCACTCGATTGTGTAGCTACAGATATAGTATGTGGTTTTTCATTTTGGAATCTTAATTGAGGTCTAAATTCATAAACCTGACACTGACAAAAAGATGCTTGTCACCCTCAGCTATTGCTCAAAAAACGTCATCCCATTTCTTCTGGACTTGATTTACAGCCATAAGAAATACAATTCCTTAAGAACAGCAGCCTGAGCAGTTTGTTTTCCATAAAGCAAAGGTCCCCGATGGCTGCATTTGGGAGCATTCTCTCTTATATGTTCTAATTTAGTTTCCAATAGCTGAAACAATCCAGATTTTTTTTAAAGCAGCTTTACTATCACTTTATTCATGCTGCTTCCCATTTTCAAAAGAATTTTGCCCTTCAATATTGAAACTTTTTTCCCTCTGCAGTCAGTTACAAATACACAATGGCTTTTGTGTACATTCATTTGAAAATTTCTATTCTGTGATTACTATTTGCCAGTTCAATTTCCAAGATAAGAAACCAGTCTTTTTAAGTTATACTTCTGTGTTATGTATAGATACAGACATGGACAGTCACAGATACATATATTTAAATAAATGTATATCTTTTAATAACCCTAAATTTATTATTTAAAATAAATGGAATAGCTGATCACTCTTGACAGTAAAATCTCACTTCAAAAGTTTTGCTATCATAATAGGGAAAGTCAAGTAGCACACAATTAGTAAAACTGTAGGGAGAAAAACAAAGCCTTTTGATACAGAGGAATTCTAATCCTAATCAGTCTGAAATTTCAGTGCTTTTGTAGTGCTTAATATCGTCAATCATAAAAGAAACCAAACTTATTCTAGTCAAGGTATAGCATTCTGTGGGTTCTGTGAAATGCTAAAATATACAAATGAATGTCAACTGTTGTACAAGTTGATAATAATCACCAAAGCAAAAGAGATTGCTTTGATATTATTTGAAAGTGTATCTTCTGTTTAGATGATGTTTGAACATGCTAACTTTAAAGCCAGTCCAACAATTGAAGAACAAATGTATACATTACAGGAGGAGCATTGGCAAAAAAGTTAGTTGCTCTGTTCAATTAACCTGCATATCTTCAGCTCTAACTTAGGTTTGTAATGCCAGGTGTTGCGTTACTGCAGTCTAAAATCAAAAGGTATCATTCTTGAAACCATTTTCTTGAAACCATTTTCTTGAAACCATTTTCAGCTCCAGAGATTTTGCCATCTGAAGCAATGTCCATGTATTTCCCAAGATATGGGCGACTGCCAGACTGAGAAAACTAACCTGTGAAAACTAACCTGCAGTCATGCAGTCTTTGAATATAACTCTAAATAGGGACTCAACCAAAGTTGCCCTCTGACCTCCACAGCAAAATGAGGAATTGAATTTGATACTACCTTGTCCCAATTCACTATTCTACAATGTTTCCAAGATTCACAGACAGAATAATGAATAAACATAAATTAAGTCTAAACTTTACCAGTGAAAGACTAACTAACTCAAGTTAAAATAACAAAAATATTTATGTCTCATTTATGAGACAAATGTAATTTCTAATGTTAGCCAATTGGAAATGTTATTTAGATAGTATTAGATGTTTTAATCTGTATCACATAATTTTCATTCTTCTCTACTTAAATGAAAATTAGTTAATTTCTATTATGTTATATAATTTATTAATTTTCAATATTTGTGTCTGGTAGCATGTCAAATGAGATGTTGTAAGGATTGGATTCAGTTTAATCATGCTTAGTTGATTCATTAAAATCAGGGACTTGAGGTTGAATCTAGATTTAGTCTTACTTGGATAAGTCCCATAAAAATCAATGAAATGTATTCATAATTAACTGGTGTGTCACTGTGAAAGATATGAGACTCATTGAACACGAGGAATAAAAATGTTCTAGAATATTTAAAATGCATTTTATAGAGAGACATGTCCTTATTTCAAATTCTCACCTAGCTTTATAGTGTATGTATATACAGTATATGTATAAAGAATATCTTTATATATAACATATCAGAATATCTGTCAAATAGTTAATATATATAATGGAAATTTTAGCCATGGTACCAAATATGTATCATGTGGTCAAAGGTTTCTTCGGGAACATGCGAATTAAAACTGGTGCAAAAATAGAGATACATATTCTTCTGGATGGAATGTATGATTTCCTTCAGTGAAGTCAGATTTATATTTTAGGTGGATCCTTTAAACCAAAGATTTTGTGAGAATGGGTCAGAGGAAGAACTGTAATTCCTTTTTTCCATCCATCTACCCACCCACCCACCCATCCATTCATCCATCCATCCCTACTTATCCAATCTGTTTTTGGACACCCAGTGAGTGTTACATGATTCATTGATAGTTTTGTGTGCATCATTCTATTTAAATATTATGTATACTAAATAATCTTCAGCGGTTTGTAAATGTTTGTTATTTAACTTAATTGCAGAATTTGTAGTAAAAATGCCATCAAAGAAACAGATAATTCTGAAAGCTGATATTTTAAAAATGCTGTCGCTGTTTCAAGCAAGTGAGGCACTTAGTGCACTCTATTTGTGATGCTATTTTCCCCATGGGTTTTGAAAATGACCTTCTTGTAAGCATCAAGGTCTGTAACTTTTCAGATAAAAAATACTTGTTCTTGTTTTAAGTCAATGCCAGGTTTATTCCCCTATAGTCCACAGTTTTCAAAAGCAGAAGGAAAAGTAATCCAGAAATTTTCTTTTTAAAAAAAACACTACTGTTTCCAGAATGAAGTTACTCTGTCAGCTTGCCTTGGGCTTTAGGTGGAGAAGAAGAGATTAAAGAGTCAGTATTCCTTTTCATGTTTCCTCTGCCAGTTTTGTGAATGTAAAAAGAGAAACGATACTAACAGCTAAGTGTTCAACTGTGGTACTAAATGCAGAGCTATTTCTTTCTCTTTCTCTCTCTCTTCTTGTTAAATTAACAGTATTTTAATATTAGGACAACCTTGGGATCACCATGGCTCATCCATTTGTAAGATTATTCTTGTGAAAGCAGTAAATAACATGCATACCCCCTTTTTTCCTGGTGTAATGAGGGTTTTTGTAAACTAGTATTTATATGATACTTTAAATAAACTGATCTCATTTTTTTCATGTTTACTATCTACTGAACCAAAATGCACAATATGTTCAAAGTTTCAAAGTCATTTGTAACATAGAGAAACATTATATTGTATGGAATGCTTTTTTTAAAAAAAAAAAAAAGACATAATACGTTATAAAAAATTTTCATCTCCTCTTCAAACTGAATTAAATTACTTCCTTCTTATAACACACAACTCGCTGTTTAGACGTTTTTCTTCGATTTCTAAGAATAGCTTTACCAGGGGGAAAAATATTTTCTTAAAACACAAATCTTGAAACTTGTACTGATCTCTTTTATTTCACTCAAAGAATTTCATACATTTCTCTTCTATTCCTTCTCTAAACAAAATTCAGAAATAGAATTAGATTTCCTTTTTTAAAATAGTATATAATATACAACAAACTATTGAACTAAATGTATACTATCATTATAATCATGTCCTATAATCATATCCTACTACTGTGCGCTCTAACCATGGGTCAGATAATAGTAGTAGTATAAAAAAAAAGATTCATCTAAAAAATCTAGTGGTTTGCTTTTAGGAACTGCAATGTATAGACAATGTAAAAGATTACTTGCAAAGAATACGTTTGTTGTAAATTCTATGTATTTTATTTTGGCAGAATGGGTTGGGAGTAGAATCAGATTGGTTACCCATTCTCTAAAGGATTCTTCCCCAATCTATTCACTTCCAGAAGTGTTGCACTAAACTCTCATAATCCCAGCCAGCTTTTTTTTATCTTTAATTACACCACCATTGTGACTTCCTGTGTTACGTTCTTTGGATTGTGTTCACGATTCATCATACCACATTGAAAAATTGCCATTAGAGAGAAACTTCCTTTCCTAAAACTTATTTTCCATAAGTGTTAAAGTAGAGTAAAAAAAGCCAAAATGTTCCTTTGTTATACTAGCCCAGTTGAAACAAAATAATTTACAACCAGCAAATTGCATTCTTTTATTTGCTTTGTTTTCAGAAAGTACATTAGTGGAGGAAGACATTATTAGGCCTTTAAGAGACCTAAAAAAAACCATTTAATTCATATAGTTTTGCTATTATTGCATGAACTTTCTGCCTTCTTTAGATCTCTTACCAGTGCTTTTTAGAATTGGTTAATCCTAACAGGGTGCTTATCTTAATATTGCCTCTGTTCCTTTTTCTTAAAACTGTATTTAAAAAAAAAAGTATGGAATCAGTGATTTATAGTATAATCCTAAGTATGCCTTAACCCAAGAACATGACAACTGTAAATGTAAATAGTAAAAATAATAAGTTTATTGAAAGAAACACATTTCCCAATACCCCCCATCTTCATTTTTTCCCTCAGAAATGCAGGAAGTCTGCTAACCTGTTAATGGATTATAATGATAATATTGTTAAACTTTTTAAATAAATTTATAAACTGAGGTATTCTAATAGAATAAAGCTTTAAAGAAAGATTTCCCTATTCCTTATTCTCAGTCTTAAGCTAATTATGAATTCAGAACTATTTGTATAAAACTGAAGTCTCAACACTATAATTGTTTGATGGAAAGTTCACTTTTTTCCACCTTCTTGCTTATCTTTGCAGTTTAGCACTGAATTATATCTGAGACATGAATACACAAAATCCATTTTGATTAATGCAGCAATCTGATCAACTTTACCTTGTTTACAAAACACTATAACCCAAATTGCAAATGTCTGCCAGTTCTACAAAAAAACACAAAAATATCTGACTGAATTTTCAAAGCTTTCAGGCTTTCAGCCAATTTATTGTGAAGTCAGAACATTGTAGTCAAAATAAAATGTATATCTGTCTTTCTTTTCCATATATATTCATATGGAAAATAAGTAACCCTTATTAATAAAAGCAGTATGTCGTAAATGCTGAATGCCAAAGAAGAGAAGGACAGGGCAGGAGAGAAATAAGGGAGTAACACCTGAAATTTCTGAGATAAACCTGTTTTTAAACAGGACAAAATCACTACCCTCAGCAATCCCAAACGAGTCCAAAGAACAGCCCTTCCACAATCAGGTTAAGGGAATCTGCTTTAGGCACAAAGTGAAAAGTGGTCAGGGGAATAAGTGAAGGCCAAAAGTGGATGTTATGAGAAGACCTTTTCAAACGTTGGCCCTTGACAAGAATTGGCAGATGAGAAGGAGATAAGGCTTCAAACAAAATATTTTAGACCTCAAGTGAACACTAAATTTTGCCATACTATTTAGATGACATAGAATAGCTGCAGGCACAGACTTCCCTTGGCAAAACTATTAGTTAAAAGTTAAAGAGAAGCCAGTGGTCTCCACCTTATTTTTCTTCAGCCTCAAAATGGGTGAAGCTATTAGTCTCAGTGAAGAAATATTATCAAGTAGTGTATCCTCTGAGCCCAATTATCCTGCAATTCACCTCCACCAAGAGTCCTAAGTTCATCTTGAATTTAAGTGTATCTAATTTTTAAAGAAAAAAAATAGAGCTCATTTACACCTATCTTCAGCCCCAGAGCCACTTGTACCATATGCCTTGAGCTCAGGAGCTGAATGCATCTGGCTCTGTACATCAATCCTCAGGGTGGCTTTGCAGCCTGGAATTGTAGGCTGGGTTGCTAGAAGGGTTGATTAACTGCCATTGGAGTTACACAGTGCGTCACAGACTCTCTGGATAAACAGAAGAGCACCTAAGGCTTTACCTGTCTCCTGAGCAAACCCTTTTGAGCTAAGCCTAAGAACTTTTGCAGTCTTTCTGCTTGAGATGGGAATCTTGAACAGCAACGCTAGCTATAGCAAACCTTCGCAGAGACAACAGGGAACGCATGTAAAAAGAAAAAAGAAAAACAAAACACTACCCTGCACTTTTGCATTTGTATCTGTAGTTCCTTTTACAAAGAGAAGAAAAGATTGTGATGCTAATACGGATTTAGGCTTGTATCTTCTCAGGTGCAGTAGGCTTTAAACTTTAGATGGTATTACATATACTTGCATATCATTCTCTGAATTTGGAGACACAGCCAAATTTTAAAGGTAAAGTCTCACTTTTAAGTTGAAAGTTTAACAGCATTAACCACAATTTTTCCTGTCTTCAAAGTGACTTCTTTTCTTCTATTTCCCCCACCTCTTCCCAAAAAATCAAAATGTACTTCATGAAACTATTGTATATGAAGCACTTATTAGCCATAATTAAATGGACAATATGAATTTACTACGTCTTTAGGACTCTGGCTTGTTCTGGTTTAGAGCAAGATGATTAATGCAAATACATATTACTTGAGATAACCATTTAGCAGCTAATTTAGCCAAATTTATTACAGCAGTTAGAGGTTTTTCATTTTAGCAGAAGGAGACAAGGACATGCCAAAAGCAGAGATGTACCGTATGTGAATGCACACTGCCCTCTAGTGCACAAGATTTACAGGATGGAGAACAAATACATCCCAGAAGAAATGCAAGCTGAAATAATAAGAATACCGAACACATTGTCTATATTTCTGCCAAAGACACATTGCTTCCTTATTTCAGCATATATGTTACTGTATGAGAGTTTTTAAATTAGCTAAAACTCTATTACAATATTTGGCTTGGAAATACTGGCTTGAAATAAATTTTAATATCCTTTTACGAAGCATCTTTAAGCAATATTTCACAGAACATACATTTTGCTTGTTCTTCCATTTCTGGTTCTATTTCAGCATTGCAAAGAACTCTTGCTTTAACATGCTTGATTCTACAACTCCCTTAGGCCACAGTTTCTTCTGCAGTTCATTGGTTGATTTATTTTGCTCTAATATTAAGCCAAGTCTCTACAGACATTCCTCCTATGACCACTGGAGATTTGGTTCATCTGAAGACTGTAAATTCTGTTTGACAAGATCAAAAGAAACAGATGTGTAAGTTCAGTAGTTGATATCACCTGCAATGAAGAGAAATGATCAAAGAACCTGGGTACCGTATCTTCCCAAACCTTTCAAATAGCCAGAGTCTCGGGGAGGTTTACTACCTAGCAGCTATGAATAAATCACATAGAAATTTAACATGTGTATGATACACACACACACACACACACACACACACACACACACGAAACATAGAGAATTGCCCACAGATTTGGTGCTTCATGAGCCACAGCAAATTCTGCTTCTGATTGCTTTTCCCTCGCTTAGTCCAGCTGCCAACAGCAGATTAAAATCAAACTACAAATCAGGGCACTGCCTTCAACTCTTCCAGGGCTCCCAGAAATGATTTAATTGTTCTTATAATTATGCTTTCTCTGAAATGTAGGGGACAAAATCTCTTTCTACTGGTGTGGTGTGCTTTAATACAGAGCAATTGTGTATAAGTGCAATGCCAATGATTTGCCTTTTGTTTCTTCCATTCAGTGCTGAACAAGGGTCAGTGTGTTACAAAATACTACCGTTGGATGCAGAAAAGTGGGGGCTATATTTGGATACAGTCTAGTGCCACTATCGCTATTAATGCCAAGAATGCAAATGAGAAGAACATCATCTGGGTTAATTACCTTCTGAGGTATATCTTTTTGCCACTTCAATTATTGGCATTTTTGTTGTGACTACAGGAAACATATTGGAAGGATAGCATGTAAGAACAAATGCAAGGAACTCAATGTGAGTCTACTTAGAATTAATGTGTACTAATGAATAATAGAAGCAGGGTCATGGGATAGATTGTCAATCTGGATTCTCCTAAATCCAGGTAAAGCTTTAGCTTAGAATTGATTCATAGCCAACCTTTGTTACCTTGATACTGTGAACAGGGGCTTCTTTAAAAAGGCATGAGGTAATGTTCCTATGTGCTAGGAAGTCAAGCCCTTGTTGTTTCAGAAACTCTGTTAAAATTGTCAGTATGGAATTTATTTTAAAACTCTTATTTGCACTCCCTTTTGCTTTCCATGTTAGACATGTTGATTAAATGCCAGATGTTTAAGCTCTCTGAATTGTATACAAGAAAATATTAGGTGTGCTGTTCCTTGAGAAATACAGCATTAAGACCTTTCTGAACTTAGATCTTGGTGAAGGCACATTGTGACCAGTGGAGAGGGATGATTCCCATTTTATCTGGGTGCTTTATGGGAAATGCCTGAATCTCATTTCTGTTGTCTGAATAATTGAAACCAAAAGAGCGTATTATTTTCTTATTTAAAGTAAAAGATATTTAAAGTTAATAAATGTATTTATGTAATGCAAATGGAAAATATTGTGCACATGTCAATCCTAAACTTATGTCCTCAGAATTCTTGTTGATTTAAATAAGTCTTATTTTTGTTAAACGGGGTTAAGACATGAGGGAACTTACAAGCAATTATTGGGAAAAAATGAGCCATGTGATTCCTTTTTTCCCCCCTCTTTTCTCTTGCAAAGGCTGGGTCCTTATGTCAGGAGTGAGCTCAGAAAGAATTCACATTTCCTTTATTCCCAGAGAAAGGATTGTAACCCCTCTTTTCTCTCACTGTGATTTAATTGAAGATAAAGGGGGAATCAGATATTACTTAGTGCCCCAAGCACTTGTTGGAAGAGAATTGAACATAGCAAGAGGCATTCTTGCTTTTGAGCCCAATTCCTTCCTGCCATTATGATAAATGGAAATAGGAGTTGAAATCGTTTCCCAGTAATTAAAGACTAGCAAATACATAGGCCAGCAGCTTCAGGAATCCATGTACATGCTACACATCTCCATAGTATTTGCAAATAACACAGGAGCATCCTTTCTCCTCTATTCTATGGATTAACCTCTGATATGCATTGCAAATTATAAAGTGATTTTCCAATAAAAACAAGAGGGACTTATAAAAATAGCCTACTGTCCTCTCAGACCATACTCCTGGATATGCAATGGGTTAATTCTCTGGAAATGTTTTTTTTTAATCTTATTACATGTTCTTAGTTCATGTTTCTATGCTTGCTTGTAGAGAACTATTACTGGGCTGGCATTAATAGAAATACAGAATAACAGAGTTGGAAGGGAGCTACATAACATGACACAGTTTGCTTATGATAGTCCAGAAACTGTAAAGAACAATTCCTCTGTGAGTTATGAAATACAAATGATGAGATCATCATATAATGATGATAATAAACAATTCACTCATAAGTTACAAATAGCAGAAAACATATATATTTGGTTACTCAACCAAGAATTATTATTTTGATAGATAATACCAGAACAAAAAAGACATATATTTTTAAGGTATTTTTAATAAAAATTCCCCAAAGCTTCAAGAGTGAAGAACCAAGATATGTAATTACTATTGTTATGCTTAAGTGCCACATAAGGATTATTTTTAATAGTGAAAAACCAAGATAGAAATTCTCTAAGTAAAACCCGCAAACAAAAACCTCGAAAACTATATTACTTTTCATTACATGGCTATATTCGATTAATTTTAGCAATTTATTGTATTATATTGTTTTTAATTACTTAGTTGCCCAGAAAGGCGTGAGGGAGGGAGGGAGGGAAGGGAAGGGAAGGAAAGGAAAGGAAAGAGGAAGGGAAGGGAAGGGAAGGGAAGGGAAGGGAAGGAAGGAAGGAAGGAAGGAAGGAAGGAAGGAAGGAAGGAAGGAAGGAAGGAAGGAAGGAAGGAAAGTCTTTCTGTACTTTCTATTGTTTGAGGCATTCAACAGAATTTTGAAAAAAGAGGGAACTATATACTATTCCAAGTTATCATGTATGTGTACATTGGCTGTTTCTTCTCTTTTAGCAATCCAGAATATAAGGACACTCCAATGGATATTGCACAACTTCCACACTTGCCAGAGAAAACCTCTGAATCCTCTGAGACCTCTGATTCTGAATCAGATTCAAAGGATAACTCAGGTGTGTAAATGCTCATCTTGTATGTAACTTTTTTGGCATCATAGAAGGATGACTTGTCTTGGTTTATTTTTAAATTTATTCACCCCATTACATCCAAGTTAGAAACTGTAATTATAACTTATAAGTGGAGCTTACAAATTCTCATAAAAATTGGTAAGAAACACTGGGTTGGTTTGGGGCTGTTGCACTCCGGAAAAACCAAGCATATTGTTAGGAGTATTCTTATATCTATCACTGTTGCTGGATGTCCAGGTGACCCCATCACTTCAGAGCAGCTACTGTCACCTCAGATTCATACAGCAGCTCTGACCTTATTTGCATAGCAAGAGCCCAAGCATATGTGCGCTGTTAATCTCTTGGCTGGATTATTGCAACCATTTTATGGGAGGATGTCTTTGAAGATAGTTCAGAATATTTAGCTAGTGTAAAGCCAAGCTGCAGCTAAGACTGGCAAGTAATATGATGCTAATGTTTTATCAGCTGCAGAAGCTATTCCAAGTCTTATTTGAAATGTTAGCACTGTTTGTTAAAGCCTCGGATGGGGACATGATAGCAGTGTTCCAATATCTCAGGGGCTGCCACAAAGAAGAGGGAATCAAGCTATTTTCCAAAGTACCTGAAGGCAGGACAAGGAGCAACGGGTGGAAGCTAACCAAAGAGAGAAGCAACCTAGAACTAAGGAGAAACTTCCTGACAGTTAGAACAATTAACCAGTGGAACAACCTGCCTCCAGAAGCGGTGAATGCACCAACACTGGAAGTTTTTAAAAAGAAACTGGACAGCCATTTGTCCAAAATGGTATAGGGTTTCCTGCCTGAGCAGGGGGTTGGACTAGATGACCTCCAAGGTCCCTTCCAACTTTATCATTATTGTTATTATTATTACTTCCTCCTATATTGAAATTAGGCAGGTGTTTACAAAGAAGGAGCCTTTTTACCTGTAATGCTTTGCTTATAAAATGCTCTTTCTATAGAGGCACATCTTGCATCCACTTGACAATATTATTGCTTCCAGAGCAAGATCTTTCTCTTTTCTAGGCCCTTTTAATTTTAACTGTCTGCCCTATACTGGAATAATGGCTTTTATATGGATGATAATATCTTTCCGGTGCTATTCATGCATGGTATTTTACTCTTTATGTATAGTTTTTCTGATTGTACACATATTTAGCAACCTGTCCACAGAACTATCATTACTGGAGAAATAATAACCACACAACTGTTATGTTCAGCTTGAGCAGCAGAATCTTCAACTGGAGGGAGTTAAATGACAGACAAATGCCGCTCAGCTCATACTTGGTAAAACTGTCATTTTAAACCTAAAAGAAAATGCCTTTGCCAGCAATATTGCTAGTAATAATATTTCACCAGCCTCCAGGAGTCTAAGTGGGCTCTAAATCTTACATTCTTATTCTTAATGATGTTTTTCACTTTTCTTTCTACTCAGAGGACAATGAAAATTCAAAGTCGGATGAAAAAGGAAACCATTCAGAAAACAGCGAAGATCCCGAATCAGATAGGAAGAAGTCTGGCAATCAGTCAGATAATGAAATGAACTGTAATGATGATGGGAACAGCTCCAGCAACCAGGACAGCAGAGACAGTGATGACAGCTTTGAGAATTCTGACTTTGAGAATCAAAAGGCCCCTGAAGATAGCTTTGGCACTCTTGGTTCTATGCAGATTAAGGTGGAGCGCTACGGGGAGAGTGAGTCAGACTTGCGGTTACAGAACTGTGAATCATTGACCTCGGACAGTGCCAAGGACTCAGACAGCGCAGGAGAAGTAAATGCCCAGTCTTCCAGCAAGCATCAAAAAAGGAAAAAGAGAAGGAAAAAGCAGAAAGGAGGCAGCGTGGCCCGGAGAAGGCTCTCAAGCACCTCAAGCCCAAATGGGCTTGACTCAACATTGGTGGATCAGCCCCAGCTGCTCTCACCGCCAAACAGTGCCTCAGTGCTCAAAATCAAAACAGAGATCTCAGAACCTATCAATTTTGATAACGATAGCAGTATTTGGAATTACCCACCCAACAGGGAAATCTCAAGGAATGAATCACCTTACAGTATGACCAAGCCCCCCAACTCAGAGCACTTCCCTTCCCCCCAAACCAGCAGTAGTTTACATGTCTCCATTCCAGACTCTGTTCTAACTCCGCCAGGGACAGAAAATCCTGCCAATCGCAAGTCTCAGTTCAGCACCTC
This sequence comes from Protobothrops mucrosquamatus, assembly GCF_001527695.2. Classification (NCBI taxonomy): domain Eukaryota; kingdom Metazoa; phylum Chordata; class Lepidosauria; order Squamata; family Viperidae; genus Protobothrops; species Protobothrops mucrosquamatus. The sequence continues at coordinate 319,702 of NW_015387637.1, forward strand.
ATCCAACTCCGCCTTGGCTCCTGTATCCTCTGACCCTTTGTCCCCACCTCTGTCAGCATCTCCACGGGACAAGCATCCGGGAGGCCCCAGCACTTCCAATTCATTACTGTATACGGGGGACCTGGAAGCCCTACAGAGATTGCAAGCAGGCAATGTGGTCCTACCTTTGGTTCACAGGGTAACTGGAACCCTTGCTGCCACCAGCACGGCTGCTCAGAGGGTCTATACCACTGGCACGATCCGGTATGCCCCAGCTGAAGTTACTTTAGCCATGCAGGGCAATCTCCTCCCCAACACTCATGCTGTTAACTTTGTGGACGTTAACAGCCCCAGTTTTGGCTTAGATCCTAAAACACCAATGGAAATGCTCTACCACCACGTCCACCGACTCAATATGTCAGGACCGTTTGGAAGTGCTGTGAGCGCAGCCAGCCTGACCCAAATGCCTGCAGGGAATGTGTTCACAACTGCCGAAGGACTGTTCTCAACTCTTCCGTTTCCTGTGTACAGCAACGGCATCCATGCCGCACAGACACTGGAACGGAAGGAGGATTGAGATATGACCACATACTGTGTTCAGTGTTAAACTCTGAGGCATAGACTATGTTTTAATTTAGACCTTTAATCCTAGCACTTTGAATTTGAGCAGGTCAGCTTATTCTCTCCATATGATGCTCCCCATTTCATCCCCTTTCTCTTTAACTTGACTTATTCTTTAATGGGAAAGACTTTTAATTTGGGCCTTCAGAGAACTGAAGTATCAGTTGCCTGCCATTTTGTCTTCTTCCAAGATGTGTATTTTTTTCCCTTTTGCATCTTTATTAAGATGCCTTTAATATGCGTATGCCTCTGCCATAGAATACTCAGTGTTGTGGTAAAGAGATTGTAAGAATAACAACCATGGGGTTTACTTTAAATTGATCTTGATATGATCAAGATTAAAAGAAACAAGCATAAAACAATGTGCCCTGTTTGACTAAGTCAAATGAAAAGGGGGTATTTGTTCCTAATTCCTTTAAAAAAAATAGGGGATAGTATTTTAGAATTTTATGCAGAGTTTAATTCACTTTTTATGGTTAAGATTTTCTTACTTGCACATACAATAATTTGATTTCTTAAAAAATTAATTTCTGGCCTGTGATTAGAATAATAAGAAGATGGACTAAATGTTAACTACAGAAACATTAACTTAATTTCTAAAACCATGGTGCTATCATTTATTAATCTGTAATGTCTTCACACAATATGCAGCTTGTGGGCTGGGTTTTTTTTTTTAAAGGAATGTCTTCTGTGCTAGTCCATAGTCAGGTGCTGCAGTTTCCTTGGTTAGTTAAGACAAAAGCCCTCATTAACATTTGCTGCAGGACTTAATTTGTTTACCTCCAAACTAACAAGCCTCATATTAAATTTAAATGGATCTGGAAGACTTTTCTTTTGGGGAGTTGAGTGAATGTGCTAAAAAGAACAAGAAAATGCAGTGAAATTGACTCAAAGACCAGATTTTTTAAAGGTGTATATTGTTTCTCTTTCTATTTTTTTATTCTCAGTAGAACTGAGGCTAATTTTACAACTTCCAAATAAGTGAGTGGGTGAATGTGTGTGTGTGTGTGCATGTGCGTGTGGGGATATGTGTATGTGTGTGTATATACATACACACACATATACATACATGTATGCTTAATGTTATAGAGGGAAGGTTGTATCTTTATTTTTATGTTTTGCTCATTGTTTTCTCTTTTGTAATCCCCCTCCTCCTCCTTCTAGTGTTGAAGCCAATATGTTTTAACAAATGGGTTAATAAGCTTGAACTAGATAACTGCAACTAAAAAAAACTGCACATTAAGTAAAAACAAAAGAAAAGAAATCTATTTTGTCTTCGTTGCCAGAAATCAGTGTAGTGTCAAACACTCCAAATGACTGTCAAGTATAAATTCTTCCACTCCATCTTTGGCAGCTGTTTGTTAAGGCATCTAATAACAGATGTGAGAACTGTAATGTGTACAATGTGTAAGTGTCCTTGGCTGTCAGTCTCATTGCAGTTTCAATGTGTGTTACTATATGCAGTATATACTAAGCTAATGTAGTTGTTTTGTCCTTTGTCTTCTCTGTGCTTTATCTCTAGTCTGGAGTGGCAAAGTCCCATTCCTACAGTCCTAGTGAACCAGTGATACTTGGGGGTTAGTGTTTTTTGTGTGGTGGCCTTCCACTGTCTGTATACCTTTTCATTTCTGCTGTTGCTTTGCTGGTGTGTATTTTCAGACCTTTCTCTCCCTCTGTTTACTTCCAACCTTCACCTTTCTTCCCAATTTCTTCTTCTAACTCTTTCTCTCTTTTTCCATTCTCAGAGATAAAAGACTCTTAACTAGCTCAAGGTAATGGAGCCATTTTTCCCCACAGAGGAGTTTCTGGGTATGTCTTGCTCGTACAGTGTGCATCACACAATGCACTAAAAGGTGATAATCAGACATATTAAATGAAGTGATGCCATATAGCCTCAGTTGTTAACATTTCCAGAGTCCCTTGTGCTCTAATTGTAAGTAGAGGGTGCATTTCTTTGGTGTTCTCCCAAGTTGGTTAATGGAATAATACAGAAGAAGCAATCTGAAATAAGATAGAAAATTCTTGGAGTGCTCAACCAATGTGGTTCAAAAGCAAAGCTGAGCTTTGGATTGTCAAATATATATTTTTGCATAACTGTGCAATACTAATGTATTTTAGCTCAGCAGTCTTCTACATGGTGGACGACCCTTTGTGTTGAAATGAAGCCGAGTACAGTGGGTTTGAATTGGAGAAGTAGAGATGAGAAAGAGTGGGATAGAGTGATGCCCACAAAGGGCACTGAATGTCACAAATTTTGATAATGAGCTCGTAAAGAGTTAATTTGAAAGATTTTAGATAGATTCCAAGGCCAAGAGACACTGATTTGGGTTTCCCTTTGGAAGTTCTAGCTGTTGAACAATCAAAGGAGTGCACCTATCGGCTACAAAGACAGCTAAACAGCTGTTGTTGCTTTATTTTATTTTATTTTATTTTTTATAAATGTTTCTGTGTTGTGTCAAAATGATTTCTGGTGATTTAACCTAACAGATAATCACAGCTGCTGTCGAAATCCATAGTGTTTAAAATTACAAAATGGAAAAAAAACTTCATTACCTGTGAAGACTGTGTCTGTGTTTTTAACTATTTCTTGTACAAATATATGAAATCTTTTATGAGGAGACTGGTGCCAAGTAGCTGAAATAAAGGGGAAAGGGATTCTGTTCGTATAAATCTTAGCAGTGTTACCAACTCTACAATATATAAAAAAAATAATTAAAATGTTTAAAAATGACAGCTATGGTACATTTATTTTGTGTTAACCTAACCGAATCTAACTTCTTGAGTGCCTGGCTTATTCGAAACATTTTTTTTTCATTGATCATTGATAATGCTGCAAATCAGAAATGTACATACTTCATTTACAGCAGGGTTCTTTTTATACTTTTGTAGATTCTCATACATGTCATACATGGTTGTCTTTATGTAACTTAATTTTTTTCATCCTGCAGGTGCCATTTTCATAATAAACTTCTCTTGGATTTGTTACTATCTGGCATCATTTCTTTTACATACGATCATCCTGATTAATTAATGCTGGTAGTATTTGTTTAAGCAGGGTACCTTGTTTGAAAGCTTTTAAAAGCTAAAAAAAAGAGGACGTAACTAGATTATTTTTAAAGTTTATAAGTTTTTCAAAGTGACCTACATAGAAGCAGGCTAACAATGCTAATCCAAATACTACACTAAACCTGCCACCATCCTAAATTCTCAGCTACCCCAACTCATTATCATACTGAGCATTTTATGCACATTATCAAAGCTGAATAATAGAGCTGAAATGTTAACCATGGCAAAATGGGTGAGTTCAGAGAGCAGCTTGTCTATGCTGATCATCAAAAATGCAGATTTTTCCTTTCATATATGATATCAATACACTCAAATTCTTTGTCACTCATATTCTATTTAGGCATTTGATTTTATCCCTCGCCCTATAAATTGGAAGATAAATAACTCATGTTTTCATACATTCTTATTAGCCAGGCATCTGGCAAACAGAGGACAGAAGAGTTTGCCAGAACACAAAACTGGGAGTTTTCAGGTTAAAAGCACACAAAATAGGGCTCAAAATCATACACATGTATTATCATTTAAAATGAACAATTGTATCATAAAGTTTTCGGATGATAGTGAAACAGAGTGAAATGCTAATATCAAGAGCTGCTACTGATACGTTGATGTTTAAATGAAATGTAATATTTCAGTCCACATGAATTCCACTGATTTGGGCAATGTTCCTGGTACACTGGTTTACACACACTGTCTGCATGACAAAAGTAGCAGATATTCTTTCTGAATTTTATTTACAGACTGCACCTTTCCCATTAGCCTTACAACTTTGGGAAATGGACCGAAGTTTTAATCTGAAAATAGGCTTAATTTGAGCAGTCAATTCGCAATGGAAGTTTAATTTTGAATACGAAAGAAACCTTCTTTTCAAAAACAAGCTCAGAGGAAAAATGCTTTGATTTTCAGTAGAAGCTGAATTCTCAACATGCTGGTTTTCTTAGGCTTATTGAAATAGGAGACTGGCTGGCCCCTATGCCACTCATGAAACTATTATGAACCAGGAAAAGGAAATCAGAAGGTTGTTTATCTGATGTGCTTTCTAGGGTGCAGGAGATTTTTTTTTTATGAGCTTTTTAGTTATACTTAGGATTTAGGCTGTTTCCATATATTTAATTTTAAATAACTGTATTTTTAATAAATACATTTTGGACGATAAATACACAACATGTGCCATCATGTGTATGTATATATTAAAAATTAAATTAAAATTTAAAATTAAATAACTTAGGTTTATGCTGTCCTAATAATGAATCTTGAATTTACATTAATGGACAGAAGTTTTTAATCATCTTCAGCTCAAACCAGCTGTCATCAGAGTTATAATGTACTAAAGAAACTTAAGACCATAAACTCATTTACTATTATTTGGTAGTAAGTCCCATCCTATAAAGCAGAAAATACTTTTGAGTATTTAGGCTAGGATCAGGCTTTTTAATGCTCAGGTTCCAGTTTTAACAGAAATATCTCTGCAACAGAGGTTCAATAAAGTTAAAAACTAGCAAGTAATTACGTCAATTTTAAATCATGAATTCCTAATTTTTATCTAAATTTTAGTGTGAATATTAAATACATGGATTAGTTTGTCTATTCTGTATGGTATTTAACATACATGTCACTGACTCACTGGAATATAAAAGGGAGGGGAGAAAAAGTATACGTAGACTTGCCAGATTCTGTCACTATAATTACCTTAATAAGTGTAGTTATAGTCTTCTTGTTGAGTTGGTTTCTGATCTGATCTTTCTTGACTTAAGAACATAGTTCCTTAATCTTATTTCAATTCAATTAATCTTAATCCAATCAATCTTAAAATATGTAATCTAATTTGAACATGCACTCATTCATCCATGGACATTCTAGTTTGGAGACTTATAGTTTTGCTTCTACACAAGTGATAATTCTATATACTTACTGAATTGACGGTATTAGAAACTATGAAAAACACTTGCCTGTTTGGGAACTCCATTAATAGATGTGCTTTCACATAAGCAAGTTATAGGACTGGAATGACAGGTCGACAGACAGACACCTGAATATAGATGTAACAAAGGCCATTCCCATCTATTGCCACCCAAAAACACTGGAGAAATCATTTCTGGTATTTGAACTACACTTCAGTTTGGCTGAAAGCTCAGATCTCCTACTATCCGAGTCTTGATTTTGAATCGTTGCTGGGTGATGCTGCTAATATATTATTTTCTAAACGCAGGTTGAAGTAGTACAAGAAAAACAAGACAGGCCTGTCTCAACATCTTTGAAAAATCAAACTGGAGAAAAAAATCGGAAGATTAAAAACCAGCTTTTGTGCTGCCGTCACTACAAAGTGATTGTGTAATATAATGATTATGTAGTGTAGTGATTATAAACAATAGCATTGGGATTGTGTCTCCTATTCGTGGGTTAACAGGCAATCTATGTAGAGTTTTCATTAATGCTCTTCTTTCTTTTTTACGGGAGGAAAATGAGGCTGGCTGAAAGTCAGCATAAGTCATTTAAAAGTTACCAAAATAAGGCTACTACGTTGCTCATAGGAGCCTGATTTTTGGCAAAGAAATGGGATACCAAGGGAACCTCAATATTTCAAAAATAAGAGCACAACCAAAACTGGGAAACAAAAATGCACATATTGAGTACAAAGAATACAGGTCTCAACCTATGTGTGTGGCAATTGAAATTGAATAGTATATTGCCTTTTAAGTCATTCCTTTCTATTAAGGCTTTGTTTTTAAATGTGGTATGTTTATAGCAACATGCTGAGATTGTCCCTAAATATTCTCAGGAAAGGCTTGTTTCCAAGTCCTGGCCCTTCTCAAAGAATCCTCAAAGAACAAAGTAGGCTTTCCACTTCCAAGGAGGATACAGTAGTTCACATCTGATGTTTAATCTAGGTTTGCCCAAGATAATTATATGCATTTCATCCAATTTTCTCAACCTATTTGATCAGCAACATTTGATCAGCAACATTGTAAGCTAGCTTTAGTTTCCTGAAAGCACAGGAATACGGTTTGGCTTTTATCTGCCTTCTAAATATGGAGGAAATGACAGCAGCAGGACACAATACGTTGCATTTCCTGAGCAGAATTAACATTTCCTTGTTGGATTATTGATTTGGGTGTTTATCTGTTCTACATTATAACTAGACATATTAAAATCAATCAATAGTATTCTAAGTGCTGATGCAGTCTTCAATTTTGCCCTAAGTATTAACATTTTACTTAAAAATGTACACATGCAAAATCAACTCTAATAATAATAGAAGTAAAGCAGCTTTTGGTGAAGCTGGGTTCATATTGTAAAGCTGTTCATGCACATTCAGATTTATGCTGAGTCCATTAAACAAGGAAGTTGTTTCAGTACAAGGTATGTAAACTGAAAGTTACTGTACGTACAAATCATTTACAATTCAGACAATGGACTACATCATCATAATATGGCATTTGTTCCAGAAGTCTAGGGGGACTTCAGTTAAACCATTTCTCACTGGCACTAATGAATCCTAAAACCAACGGTGTATTACTGAATGCTCCTTCATGTTTCTACAAACCTCTCTCTTTCATGTTTCTGGTGTCTTTGTCTTTCTTAGTACTAAGGTGAGTGAAATAGACTCTGGGATTTTCAAAAATATCTTATGTTAGCTTATGTGTCCTTTTATATTTTGACATAATCTTTAATCTAATGTCTAACTCTTCAGTGACTTCATCCGCTGCAAAACGTATGCAGCTTCTGAGATTCAAACCGTTTTGGAGTTTGTTTCCTTTATTTTTCATTACTCTGTCAACATAGATGGTTATATAGTCAAAGTGACATCATTCATGGGTGATAAGGTAATAGAAACAAGACTGAAGTTGTACAAAAACAATGGGGAGATGGACCTAACACCGAAGACTCTGACCATTCTCGGTGGCCATAAGTTCAGCAGGAAATAAAAAAACTGAGGTACAGGGATAGAATGGAGTGAGTAGAATCTACCTGCTCTCTGAAATGATACCATCTAGTCTCAGGCTTAGCTCAATGAGGGCATTCCTTTTAGAATAAATAACAATGTTATGTGAATTTAATCTAAATCAGAGATTGTCCATATGTGGTCCCCAAACCCTTAGAACTGCAGCTTGAATCTCCCTTGAATGCCACTGGAATCAGAAACCATGCTGAAAATTGGCAGGGTACTTACATGATATTTTGAGATAGGGACCCCTAAAACTGGACTGTAAACACACTGTAAACACACTTAAATTAAAAGGAAAAAAAACTCCCATCAAAGGGGGAAAACACACAACAACTCAGACTACTCCATTGGTATAAGCTTCACCTATTTTGCACAATTACCCCGCCTACTGTTGGCATTAGCAAAGCACAAAGCACATTAAATATCAGCTGGCCACTGAAAGACTGTCCACCTCTGCATAACAAGATCAATTAGTTATTAATTTGATGGGGCTTGGAAGTCAGCACCATTTTTATGCAATAAATATAGCCATATTTTGTTCTCCGGAATATTCTTACATTTTCTTCTGGTTTTGGGGGGCGGGGATAAAATTTAGTATGCACCAGTGTATGGATCCCATAGTACATATTATTCTTTGCTATGTGATTTGTAACTGTTATCATCATCTGCCTGTTGCTGAACCAATGTGATATCCAATTGAGTATTTCACCATCGATGCTGTACCCCTAGCCACATAAATGAATCTGTTATATGGTGCTAGAAGTCCAAGTAAATTATGTCTAATTCTTCACTCTTGTCCACTTCTATTGCTAGTTCCAGAAAAGAAGAAGCAAGTTTATTAAGAAAAGGCATCCTTCTGTGGAGCTATGTCAACTGTCTCTGACTTAAACTGTATTAGAGTGTTACTAAATCCAGATTCCCCAGAGACCTACAAAACATATAGGAAATGAGATCAAAATACTCTTGTTCCCAATAACTTTTGTGCCAGCCTGAACAATAGCCTTCCATTAGTTTGATCAGTACATTAACTGAGCTTATGAGATTAATATTTATTAGTGGGTATAACATTAGGATACAATATATGTTAAATAGAAAAGGAAATGAAATTAAAAAGGAATTAAAGATGATCTTACCTTTAAATTTTATAGGAGATTTTTAAAGTGCTGTAGTAAAATTCACATTTAAATATCAATAATTAAAAGCAATTATGTGGTTGAAAGGTAGATCAGTAGTTATCTAAAAAATTCAACTTTCCTATTCTTTTTTTCATAAAGATGGGGTATCTTAAAGCTCCATAAATTAAATGTTTAAATTTTGTTTAACAACAACAAAAGAAAACCCTGATACCTGCTTAAGAGCTTAACTGTTCCTCTTTTCTGTGCAGGATTAAAGCAGAACCAATGTTGTGTGGCAACACCTTTTATTATACAGGCAGTTCTTGACTTACCACAGTTCATTTAGTGGCTGTTTGAAAGTTAGAACGGCACTGTAAAAAGTGTCTTACAACCATTTTCCACGCTTACAACTGTGGCAGCGTCCCCAGGGTCACGTGATCAAAATTCAGACCCTTGGTAACTGACTTGTATTTATGACAGTTGCAGTGTCCCGGGTTCAAGTGATCCCCTTTTGCGACTTTCTGACAAGCAAAGTCAATGGGGAAGCCAGATTCACTTAACAACCGTGTCACTAACTTAAACAGCTGCAGTGATTCACTTAACAACTGTGGCAAGAAAGGTCATAAAATGGGGCAAAATTCATTTAATATGTGTCTCGCTTAGCAGGGCTTAATTATGGTCGTAAGTTGGGGCTAGTTGTACATGATTGATAGATCAGCTGCAGTTAATACAATTATTTTTCTTTAAAGTTTTTTTGGCTCCAAATACTCTAAATTTTACTTCCCATCCCTTGCTTCTTGAAATGAAAAGAATGTCGAGTATTTACTTGAACACAACTATAAAAAATTAAAACTAGAGAAAACTATAGGCTACTGCGTTTATATGATAGGAAAAAGAGGCGATTTTTTTCCAATAATTATCCAGAAGGGGAGGAATTATCTTATATTCACTAAAAAAAAAAATTGAAGTGAAGGGGCAACAAATGGATGTAAATGCAGATGCTTTGTTGAAAGGCATGCATCTCTTTGAAAAACCACTAGGACTTGTGAGGACTTTCTTATCTGTGGAAGTTTAACCCTTTTTGTAATATTTAAGTAGAGTTGGCTCTTTTCGTTTTTACAGTGTTCCGTTCCATCTTTTTTTCTTCTTCTTTTTGCTGGCGAATAAAGGAAACTAGTCTTCTATTTGAATTGGAAAGTGTTAGTAGCAGCAACTGAAACATTAGATTTTGATGGGTGAGGCTTTCCGGTATTGTGAATTACAAGTATAAGAAGCTTTAATGGCTGGCTTGAGTGAACCATGAGGAGACATGTTCTCTTCAAAGCCTGTGGAATCTTTGGACGCTCAGCTGGAGCTGAAATAATTAGAGGAATAGGAGAGAGAAAAGAACGATTAACTTTGGAAGTCTGGAAAGCTGAAAAGGCTCATGAGGTGCGTTTCCCTAACTATAAAGACGGGTGATGTGGACTCCTTTATTTAACTGTGTAGTAATTATTTGGTTTCTTATTTTGTGTTGTGCTTGTTTTAATTAAAAGAAAACAAACTGCCATCTTGGTGCCTAGCCATAGTAGACCAATAAAGACAATAATATCTCATTTTCCTTGTTCAACATAATGCAGTTTAGACAGAATTTGAAAACATAGGTTTCCTTTCACTCACTATTTACATGTATTGGGAAAGGGGAAAAAGCTATTTAAAATTATTTTAAGAACTAGAATTGCATCCTATTGCTTCACAATGAATTCTTAGTGCTAAATGAACAATGAATTCTTAGTGTTTATTTCTTAATCCATTTTCAGAATGAATTTTTAGTGCTTGCATCTAAATCCTACATTGCCACTTTCCTATAGCAAATATTATTTTGGAAAGACACTCAAAGGAGCTGTACTATAGTCTTCAGCCCAAAGCAAACCAATAATTTTGCGTAAGTGCAGATAAATATACTTTGGCCTTATGCCGGTAGACTTCCTGACAGTTTTGCAAAGATGACTTAGCCATTTACATTAAGATATCAGAGCTCATAACAAGAGCAATGTCATGGATTTTATACCAGCTAATGGAAAAGCTTTGACATGTAAAAAAGGAGAACATGCTTGCAGGCTGTTCGTTTTCAATATAAATGTTCACGAGTTTGTGATCATTTTTACTAGCTACATAGGGTAGCAGGAATGTGGAGTACTGCTACCTTGTTGATCATAAAGTTCAGATAACTTATACAAGTGTGGTGATTTTCAGAATTTCTGAGTCTATGTTTTACCCTCCAATCTCTGATGTTATGTAAAAGCAAGTTTAATAAGTATGTAGCTTGAAGAAATGGAATATAAGTTTGATTAAGAAAAGCCATCTGTTCTTTCAGAATCTTCTGACAATAATTTAGTCATATTTTTTATGTTTTACTTTCTTTCACTTACCAACTCAACTTGTCACTCCTAGGATCAGCTGGAATTTGAAATTGGTACAATGCACAGTAATTTTTTACCCCTGTAATGCCAGTGTTTAAATGATTGGGATTACAAGGAGCTTATCACCTAGTGATAATTTTACTGTTATTCTCCTTTTCTAGCTCTGTGACTTTAGTAAAAAGTGCCTGCAAAAGTAGCAACACCAAAAATCATTCTAGTCTTTCAAGCAATCTAGGAGAAACTTTATAAAAGCAACTCCCACACTGCTAGATAATCTACAAAGAGGTCACAAGGGAAACCTAAACAATAACTATGCAACTGAGTTAGAAATAGGAACCATTATCAGAGTTAAGCACTAATATAGTCTCATGGATCATTTGAGCATCATTCCTGTGAGAAACCAGGTGATACACAAACAACAGCATAAGAGAAACACTCTTTGGAAGTAATGTCTCCACTATGTTTTCTCAAGGGTTGCTTGTAGTACTGTCCTAACAACTTGATATTTGTTCCCAAGCTGATATCATTTCCTTTTCTGAAGAAATATAATCACAGAATCTCTAAGATACCTGGGAAATTTTGTACTTTAAATATTTTGAAACAGAAAAAGAAGTATCTATGACACAGAATGCTTCAAAAAGTCTTTGAGAAAGCTAATCTTGAACTTAAAACTTAACATTAGGTTCACAGTGATAGTGGTTCACAGTTTGCTAATGGCCTTGCAGTTCAGTCCAATTGCAAGATTAAAAGTTTCAATTTTCCTCCTGTTTCATACATAGAAATAATAAGTGAACAGATTCCTGATGTGCTTTGCTTTGAAGAATAACGAAATTTGACTAATTGGTCATTTTAATGTATCTGGCATCACAATGACTGGAAATCAGGAAAAAAATCATGGCAATAAGTTAAATAGGTCCTAAATCAATTTGACCTGAAACAACACCTTGAAGCTTTTTGATATGTGCCTGGAAAATAGATAGGTCTATTGATAAATATATAACAAAAAGTCTAATTCAGAAATGAATAATTGAATGAGGATATGAACAAGTTTGCTTTATATTGTTTCTTCTTAAATATTCATAGTGACATGTTAAGAAACATGTTTAGATAATAGGTAATGGTTGCTAATGTTATAATGTCTAAGATTTGGTTAAGAACATTGGGACTGTACAGAAGCTGGGTATACTCAGTAGCATATAATTGCAGCAATATGTTGGGAACCATGAAAACTACAGCAGTCATGTGTAACCAGGAATAAACATACAGTATATCCATCTCATGTGCTAGTTTCTGCTATATAATTATAACCTCAACCAGGATATTCACTGGAGCCTAGTGCTTAGAATGTTAATTCTAGTTACAATTTTCTAACTGGACTGTTATGTAGCAGCTTTTGTATGCAAATAACTTTTCAAACACCTTTCATTTCTGCAATGTCCCTATTCACATGACCAGAGGGCTGCATAGATAAAATGTATCCTTCAAATGAAGTATCTGGGATGTCTCATATGTGCCAGAATCTAGACTTCATTTGACACATAAGGGAAGAAAGAATCAAGGTTGTGGGTTATACTTGAGGGTAATTCCTCCTCCATCTAATTGAGGAGACAATACTAGCAGAGGTTCCAATTGCTTCAAAGAACCTATACAAGAGCAGAGTGCTTCCCCTTTTGTAGAGAGCCAGGAAAATGACCTGGGAAAAGAATCCAGAATGAAAACAGTGGAAGCAGAAGAAACATTGTTCATTTCAGTCACCCTCAGCTCCTCTGACTCTCTGTGGCATAAGAGGGCAGAAAGGAAAGACACAGCTAAGCTTATGAAATTCTATTGTTAACTATTCGATAAAGTAATTCTAGTCTTGAAGGGCGGATACCTTCCAATTCTTGCCTAGTACAATTCTTGCCGGGCTGGAAAGGTAGAGCAGCATGGTGCAGCTGTGCACCATGGCCAATACTGCATCAGAGTTACAAAACACTTTGTCTTGGATTGAACTCTTAACTCAGCTAAAATGTTAAAAACCAGCCATTTTAAAGTACTAATTAAGAAAACAAAGATCATCAACTGGTAACAAATTATATCTTCTGCTCATAATAAAAATATTTGGATAATTCAAGATTGAGAACAAACTGGTAATCCATTCCCCTTTTGTGCTTAAATTATGCTTCTCGTGGGATGATTCATTTGGGAGACGCTATGTCTCATCTGCGTTTCCTTGCCTCCTTTGGAAACAATAACCTTTTCTAAACAGCTTTGGAGAATAAAGGTTTATGTAAACCAACATGTTGGGCACTGGAATTACGCAGTTGTAAGGATACCCAAAAGAAAAATGGCAAAGATGACAATTTAATGATTGAGCAATTACTCTAATCCTGCATCTCTTTCCAGATAATTCATTGTATGCATACTTTCTCTGAATTCCTCAGATATCTACTGAGAAATAAAGATGAGCGAGTCATGCTTGGTGAACCTGACCTGTATAATGAAATGGTTTATGAGAAATTATGATATATGATGAAAATACAAAGCCCTGATGTTAATGGGCTTATTTATTGATTGCAAATAAAATTCGTGAAGTGTGAAGCCAGAACCAGGGGCTGTAGGGAATTGAGCCAG
>NW_015387637.1:333734-369966 GCF_001527695.2 Protobothrops mucrosquamatus
ATTCCTCAGATATCTACTGAGAAATAAAGATGAGCGAGTCATGCTTGGTGAACCTGACCTGTATAATGAAATGGTTTATGAGAAATTATGATATATGATGAAAATACAAAGCCCTGATGTTAATGGGCTTATTTATTGATTGCAAATAAAATTCGTGAAGTGTGAAGCCAGAACCAGGGGCTGTAGGGAATTGAGCCAGGAGGACATTAGCCAGGGAATGTGCGTTACACCTAAATGAAGCTAAAGGTTGCCTAAAGTCCTCTGCTTCCAGAAGCAAAGCCTTTGAGGATACAACAGGAAAGCCTTTAATACAGCTAAGGCTCTGTCAAGCTGCTATTTGCATACTTTGCTGGCAAAAGGGAAATGCTGTATTAATTCGTTTTTATTTACCATTGTGAGCTTTCCAACAGAAACCTCCCAGGAACACCATCCACAGTGCAGCTTTACAAGATTATTTATACAATAGAGTTGTGGTTAGGGTTTTGGAATGGAGTGAGGTAGGGGAAATGCAAATAAAATTTAGGTTATTGCTGGTACAATTATTGTCCAGACAATATCTTGAAATCTATAGTTCTAAAATTTGAATCTGCAAGTGCCTTGACCCCTTCCTGTTACTCGTCTTGCTTCTCTTGATTTTTCCCTGCCCATCCCCAATCTCCTTCCCTGGCACTTTCAGAGATTTTCTTTTAAAAAAAAAATTGAAGAGGCGAATAATGGATAGAGACTCGGTAGCTCACAGCTCTATTTTCAATGCACTGACTTATTGATTTCCATTCTACCTAATACAAAATAATCCTATAGGAAATAAGTCATTCCTTCTAGGCCCAACCATGACTTTTTATTCATTCGGAAGAAGGCTACCACTCAGGAACTTAATCTAATCCCAATTCTCCAGCATACAATTTGTGTGGATTCCATACTTCATGGCTAATCATCCAAAGTATTCTTCAGATACTTGGAGAAGAGGCCACCCTCCAGTTAGAACAAGCTATAACACTCTTGTACAGTATCTACTGTTTGATAAAAAAAATGGTGCAACTCTTCTGCATCTTGTTCACTCTAGAACAGAGATTATTAATATTGTGATTAAATTTATCATTCAGTGGCCCAATAAATTTTTCCCTGTCACATGTTCTGTTTTTCTCTTTCCTCCATAATGTTATGACCCAGGTGGTCAAGACAAGGAAAGCTTCTAGAGAGTCCTTTATTTCTCTCAACAAATGGTCCAGCAAACAGCCCTCCAACAACCAGTAAGTCTCCACCCCCATGCTACCCTGAAAGCCACCCTCAGTCCCCCAAACCCTATAGTACAAGTAAAGTCCTCAGTGTAGGAACATGCTCACAGGGCAAGGACCAGGGTTCCAAGTCCAGTCCACAAGGTAGAGTCCAAGACAATGGACAGTCCTCAGGGCAAAGAAAAGGTCCAAGGCAAGAAGTGAAGCCAAGGCCAAAAGCACTCCATAAGAAAAAGGCTAAGTCCAAAACAAAATGCAAAGAGCAATCTTCCAAGTGAAGCAAGGCAAACAGCAACAGGCACGAATCAAAGCCAGGGAGATGTAAGCCAAAGCAAACCATTGTTCCAGGCAAAGAGTAACTCCCCATGACTTCTTAAGTTAGTCCACTTCAGGTGTTCCTTGTGAGGAGGGTGGAGTGACTTTCTCCCAAGTAGCCTTGTAGCCCCTGTCTGGCCTTTCCTATGCTATGCTCTCTGTGCCCTTGGATCAAGTGGAGGAGGCAGCTGTTCCTCACTGGAGGAAATCTGCTGTCTATCAGCATTACTGCTGTCAGCAGCTGATCCTACCCTGTGTCTGTGCAGGCAAGCATCTCTCTGTCTAGTTGACTAGCTCTCCCAATGCCTGAGGGGTCCAGGACAGCATCGTCCTCAGCCCCTGGCCTCTCCAAACACGTCAAGGGAGATTTGCCATGCATGTCAGACAATCCCAGTTCCAACTCCTCCTGTTTCTCCTCCGAACCGGGCTATGATGGGCCATGACACATGGTTTCCCTTATGTATTCATGATGTTTAGTCATGGTATCTGCTCTAGTAGAAAAATTGCAGACTAATGGAAGGTTGATGGCATAGCAGAGATTAAAAATTCTGTAACACATATTTTTGTCCTCTTTAATTCTAACCTAAGGACCAGAGGTTGATGCCCCATCAATGAAAATTTCATCCAAAATTTATTTCCCATTAGACTGAGTGAAAAATATACATTTTTTTGCATAAAAGAGCTTTCTTGGTCTTAGATCCTTCCCAAGTATTGATATCTTGAATAGACCCAACAAGATATATTTCTTATCTGTTTATAGGAGCTTTGTAATTTTCTTCTAATATTATACATAACTGTCCTCAAAGTGTGTTGAGGAATTTTCTATTTCTCAAATCTTACTAGAGTCCTTTCAATAAGACATGGAATAACAACAACAAAAAACCTCTCTGAAAGGTTGACTGATTCTTATAGCACAAATCATCCTCTAAAACAGCGCTCCCCCCAACCTATGCGACTTGGTGGCCAGGCTGCGGAGGGGAGAGGGGAACTGAGCAATGTGAGTGGTGGGCTGGCACTTATGCATGCAGCTTTACTTGAGTAAGCAGCGGGTTGGCATGCATGCACATAAGTGCCTCCNAAAACCTCTCTGAAAGGTTGACTGATTCTTATAGCACAAATCATCCTCTAAAACAGCGCTCCCCCCAACCTATGCGACTTGGTGGCCAGGCTGCGGAGGGGAGAGGGGAACTGAGCAATGTGAGTGGTGGGCTGGCACTTATGCATGCAGCTTTACTTGAGTAAGCAGCGGGTTGGCATGCATGCACATAAGTGCCTCCCGGCCCATTGCTCATGGAAGTTGTATGCACACAGGCTCTGGCCAGCCACTCATGCAACCTAATTCCAAATAAGCCACAGCCAGGTAATGAGCCACAGCCGGGGGTTGGGGACCCCTGCCCTAAAATATATACCAGCCTTCCCCAATCTCACTGTCATGCAGATATCTGATCTTCAACTCTACATTGGACCTTGTGGGAATGGGAAGCATTGCAAATGAAGATTTCTACAATCTCTATTTGGTATGTCTTTGGCTAAGAAATTCAGTGGCCACCTATGTCTTCTAGGACAGCGGTCCCCAACTTGTGGCCCACGGCCCACTACCGGGCTGTGGCCTGCTGGCCAATGGGCCGCAGAACAGTCTGGCTGGGGGGCACATGTGTGTGTGTGTGTGTGCTCACCCCCACTCACACTAGCAGCACTGCCCAGCAAAAACAGGCCACCACGTGGCAAAAATGGGGTGGTGCTAGTGAGTGTCACGCAAGTGCTAGCACCGCCCTGTTTGCGTTGTGCCTGCTTGCAGCCCCGTTTGTGTGTGTGCATGCATGCATGTGTAAAATGCTTACCCCTCCCTTTCCCGTCGGTCCGCCAACTGAGAAAGGTTGGAGACTTTTGTTCTAGGATAGATTATTTGATTGCAAATGTTGGAGAACTATTGTATTTTGAAGGTTGTGTAAGCTTTAGATCCTATTCCAAATCTATACTGAGGGATCACTGAATCGGTGGCTAGATATCTTCACTCTATTACCACACCCTGCATAACATTAGAAAATGCAGAATCTCAAAAATTTCCAGCCAAGGTCAGGTAGCACTTGGGGCAATTCATCTGACAAGCAACACTCTTGTGATGGAGTTAACTAGATCATCTGCAAAGCTGATTACTACTAAACCTCACTCATTTCAAATATAGTACTATATTATTTGCAGACTGGAAAATAAGACTTTCTAGTTTTAGACCCAAGTCTCAGCTAATCATGCAGAGATTCTCCCCCACCCTCACTTGTTTAAATCTAAAGCAGATTCACTTCTGGGTGAAAAAAGAAAAATTGTTTAGACCTAATGAACAGCAGGGGTTTGCACATATAAATATATGGGTAATATGGATAATATCTCTCAAAGGCAAAGGCTGCAGGTTATTATCCCCTTGAATATCTTATACAGATGTTGTACAAGGATATAGGCTAATACAATTTTTATCTAAGTTACGTAAGCATAAAACAGCCAAGCCCCAGAATTTTTTCAGCATTAGGAACATTTCATAAACATATTCTTTATTACATCCAACGTTTCTGTAAGAATCATCACAAAACATAAAGTCAGGGTATATAATTCCCAGTCTAGTACTTACAATCAATGAATGAAAAGTTTGAGTTGATGAAGCTACAACATAGGAGCAAAAGTCTGTTATGTTGGGACAAAAAAGGTAGAAAAGAAACTGGCCAGGTTGGATAAGGCAGTCATAAAACACATTTTGTTTAAATTAAAGCAAAATTTGAAGCAAATTGGATCTGTGGGTTTATTTTTCCTCACCCAGAAAATATTTCTAAAAATTTAATGAAGCCTGAAATAATGTTTTCACTTTAATATTTTTTATTGTTCTTTTTAAATGGGTGGGTTAATCTCTGTACATTTTTTTAATGTTTTGATAACATTTCTGAAAATCTCTGGCCATTTCCTTGGCAAGAATGGATATTTTTCCAGACACTGAAACATATGAAAAGACAAAACACTTTGTGGATGTTCCATTCCTTCTGCTGGACTAATCCCTCTTCTCTGAGGGCTTTTCCACATGGCCTCCTTCAGCTCACTGGCTCCTCCGCTGAAAATGAAACTGACTTTAGAAATGCCTTTCCTGCTTTCAGGGCCGTCATTTTTGATGGTCTGGTGTTCATTTACCAGAGACTCTGATTGGTAGAATCTCCTGCTTCTTTACTCCTCCTGGACTAGTAAAAAGAAAAGAAGAAAAGTCCATGTTTCATCACTTGCCCCCATAGAAGGGCTAGAAATGAAAGAGGCAGAATTTTGATCAATTTTGTCTGGTTTTTAAAAAAAACAAACCACCAAGTGAGGTTTATCCTTGCTTTGTTTCATCAATGAACATATCTAGAAAAATCAACATTTCACTACTCCCTCAATTTGCTTGTTTTTTAAATTCATTTTTGTTGCTTTTAAAATAATAACAGAGAAAGGGGAAAAAAACAAAAGGAACAAAACACAAACATATATACATTATCAAAAAATACATAACCAGTATTTTAAAAAATAAGTGGAAATGTATCAGAAAAACTTGTAGGGGGAGGGGAGTACAGCTTCCAACCATCAAAAATCCCCCTCCCCAAGTTTATACTTTTCGTAAAATTGTGCTACAATTCTGAATTCAAGAGAAGTCGTTGGTAAAGGATGTGCTTGTAAACATATGCATAGTGCTAAAAGAATATTGAGTAATGAAGTAGCATTAGGTCCAAATATAGTTGTCTTGGAAGCATATGGCTTAGTCCAGCAATCAATGGATATCAGCAGACACACACTATTTTTGAAGCAAAAGTTCGATTTATTAAGAAATATATAAGAGAGAACCAAATCTCCTGTCCCTTATCAATCTCTTGCCATTTGCCCTTGTGGTCAAAACTGCTCATTGGTGTAAAGAAATGTGCTAATCTCCGACACTGAGTTTACCTACATACCTATAGTATGATAAATAACATGCAGACTTCAGTCCCTCCAAGTAAGCCTGGGAGAAAACAAATATGCCTGAAATATCTGCCTGAAATCTTGATAGTATAGTATAGTAATGCCTAACTGAAAGGGCAGCTGTCTGTTTCGCTTCCCATCAAGCAGTAGACAATGCCACTACATCTGGGCTATAAAAATCCAGATATCACCAAGCAAAAGTTAGAGGGTAAAGTATATTTTTATTGCAACCTATAGTTGCATGGATTTTTGCAGACCTGTTCACCCTAACGCATATAGTATTTTCAGGGCAAGATGAACAATCAAGATGGAGCACACAACAAGCAACTCCATTTATATTATGTGCTACTGCAGCATCTATATTTTTCAACAGAAATATTCATCTTGTTCCTTCTCTTTTACCCATTTTGACAATCATAGCCATCTGGGATGTGTTGAGCTGCTTGCTGATGAAATGATACCCTAAAATAAACATTTCAGTATGCGGATGGACTTATCACTATCGATACATGAAAAGATGGCTAGCAACCAAAGACGTTAAGCTTTTCTAAAGAGTATTTTTTAACACTAAATTAAGGTGACTAACCCATCTTGCACCACTTGGTGGCAACACTTCCATATTTGATTTATTGAATCTTGTCAGTATTGCTGCCGTTCTGATAATTGAAAAAAAAAGAAGTGTGGGCCCAAGAATGAAATGCTCTATGGCTAATTACAGCAGATATCAAAGATGTCAATTCCATCATGATGATTAGTCTTCCACTTAACCATAAGTCTTTCCCCCACCATTCTGTTCACCAAGAGCAATAAATAATGTGTTATAACATTATGCTACCTGGAATATTTTAATAAGATGTTTTGCTTACCACAGAAGCATCATTGTTGAGTCATCATCACATCAGAAATAGGGATTTCAAATATTTTCAATGTACTTAATTCCTTCTTTTTACGCTGCAGCCAAGGCAAAATGATTAATACATTTGGTGAGACTAGTTTTTGCTTTTGTTTTAATACCATAAACGTCATACAGAATTGTTTGCAGAGCAAGGACTGCCATCTAACATTTTCATGGCATTTTCATTGTATAAGATCTCACTTCCAGGACTTGTAAGAAGAAAGACATGTTAGTCGATGATAGTCAAAAATCAGAAGGAGACTGGCAGCACCTTTGCAGACTAACAAACATTATTACAAGGCAAACATTCTCATGACCTACAGTTTATTTCATCAGATGTATGGAGTGGCTAAAGTGATGCAAGATTTGAATTGGCATGGTGGGAAAAAGAGGAAGACAAGAGGGCTTTGCACTGGAGGCATGCTGCACTTGTGCCAGGAGAGGAGGCCTTCTGCAGGTCCTGTCAGCCTGATTATTCCGGCTGGCAGGGTCCATGTGGAGGGCCTTCTCTGCTGTTGTACCTGCCCTCTGGAACATCTCCCCCCACCCGATGTGAGGTTGGCTCCATCCCTCCTATCCTTTTATAAGGGCCTAAAGGCCTGGTTCTGCCATTCAGTAGAGTGGAGGTGATTATTAACAATAGATCCCTCCTTCCCCCCATTCTGGCCCCGCCCTCCCCACATGTCCTTAGATTTTAATCTTTGGTTTTAATTTATTTATGTTTTAATATAGCTATATTTTTATGACTGTAAGCCACCAAGGGTTACCTTATGGTAAGATGGGCAGCCAAATAATGTTATAAATAAATAATAAATAAATACAGATGCGGGTTATATGAGAGACAGTTACAACTGATGTACTCTTAACAACCGCAATATATTAAAAACCCATTGTGTTTATTGAGGCCTTTTGAGATTGGCTGAAATCTTGTGATGTACGTGAATTCAGCAATCTTTCATTTAAAGATACTGTTAAAGATTTGTTTTCCCAGAGGATCACTTTGAAAGATAGATGATGTCATATCCCTCCCCCTCTGTTGAGAGAGGGCTGTTCAGTTTTGACATAGATGGGGATACGACATCATCTCTCTCCAGTCTACAACACAATCCTTTCAGCAATTCCAAGAAGGCTCTACATCAGGGGTGTCAAACTGCCGGCCTGCTGGCCGATTGCATCATACAGAGGCCACGCTCACCCCAGCTCCGGCAATGCAAAAAAAGTCACGATACGTCATGACCTATCACGTGACATGGACGAGTTTGACACCTGTGCTCTACATCCATTTGCACTACTCAGGTGACCCTGAAGACCCAGATAAACCTCGAGGTGGCCTCAACAACTCTTTAAAAAGAATCCAAATTACCAGCTGTCTGCAAGGAATATAAATCCTTCCATTCCCCACCATCCAATCAGAGCTGAAGAAGCTTCTTGGTTGAGAAGTGAAATGTCTTCAAAGAAAAAAAAAACAAGAAAGACCAGTTGCCTCATGAAAAAGCACCTTTGGGATAACTATGACCTGGATGACTGAGAATCTCCGTAGACATAAAGCACGTTTTTTTTCTTCTCTACAATCCCCAAAGGAATTTTTGGGGGGGAAGGGAAAAGGGGGTAATATGCCCATTCACAAAAATGGGGGGTGGCTGAAAAGATTTGTAGAAAAAGGAGATATGGGATGAAGGGGGAAAGGAAATGCCGAATAACCCCCCCCCCTTTCCACTTCTCTGCACCCTAAATCAGCTTCTTCAGATATTTCCCATCAAAGAAGTCTCTTGTAATTGTCTTCCTCCACACGCTTGTTCATAACCCAGAGTAAGTTGGTGAATTCCTCTTTGTGGCTGGCAGCTTGGTAATTAAAGGAAATGCAGGCCAAGGGAAGGGGGAAGTGTGGAGGGAGGAAAATGAGGAAGCCAGAAAACCATTTGTATTGACACTTGTTTTAAAACTAAGGACATAATTACCCTGTTGTGATCCTGTGCTGCAGCGAAAGCATCTTGTTGGGAACTAATTAAAGAATTATCCAATGTTTAGCTTCTCATAGATAAAGAAACAGAAGCTTTGAAGCAGAAGTGTTTGCAGTGAGCTTTTGAAAACTCTCTAAAGGATGGGCTTAAGACAGTTAAGCTTTTTCCTTTGCCAATTAAACAGCTTTTGAACTTTTTTTTTTTTGAGAAAGTATGATAAAAGCTGTCAAAGCTTCTGAAATGTGACCAATTTATTTCTTAATCTCCAGGCGGTGACAAACCATAGCATAATGCTATTAGGGTTGAAACTAATATCAGGTAGGTCAGGCAGGGCTATGGATGGGGCCTTTTTACCCTGCAAATGAGGGTAAAACAAGCCTTCTGATTCAGGATGTCCTTCCACTTTGGGCATTCTAAATCCCTGGGCTTAGGTGGCAGCCTGGGAGTCGGCGTCTGAATAGGAAGGATTTCCTCACCAAATCGGAAAACAAAGGGTGGGAGACAAGCTTAGGCATTATATTCCTCCTGCACTGATAAGCCACAGTATTTGATTATTTGCAACAAGCTAGGGCCAGGTACCCTGCAGGTTATGGGACCTAGAGATGTCTCCAAGATCAGAAGCTCAGTTTTCTCACAGTGTGATTGTGCTCAAAAGGCCCTTCTTTACTATCTTACTATGTCACATGCATCTCCTGGCAATATCATTATTTTACTATGCCTCCATGACACTGCCTTCATTTCATTCTCAGCGCATGTGTCATCTTAAATTGACCTCAGTTCTATATTCTTTGTGTTTTCCCCTTAAGCAACAGCAACAAGCAGCAGTTTCAAGGAGATTCAAATCATAAAAACATAAACACTGCCCTGATGGAATCCTGCCCCATTTGATCCAGGATTTTGTTCTTGCAACAGCCAACCAATTGCATAGGAAGCCCACTAGTCTCCTAGCAGATGGCCTTCAGAGGGAAGCCGCCTTACCATCAACCCATGGCTTCTCTTAATTGGTTCAAACTTTTTTGAAGCCAGCCAAGGTGGTAGCTAGCTAGCCTCCACATCTAGAGACAACTGTCAGAAGTGCAGCCCAGTGAATTATGGGAGGTGAGAAAAGCCCAAGTGTCATAGCGCTGTTGGATCCTGGTTTGGAGGAGTCGGAGTCGGAACTGGGATCATCTGATGGGGATGGTACGTCTTCTCTGGAATGTCAGGAGAGTCCGGGAGCTGAGGACGATGCTGTCCCAGGCCTCTCCAGCACTGGGGGAAGTGGTAATCCAGATGGAGAGCTGACTGCCTTTACAAATGCAGAGGATCAGCTGCAGATGGGCAGCAATGATGAGAGACAACAGATCCCCTCTGATAAGGAACAGCTGCCTCCCCCACCTGATCTGTGGGCATAGAGAGTGGAGTGGAGGGAAGCTCAGAGGAGGTCTGGAAGCCTGCTTGCGAGGAGACAGCCCTGCCCCACTCACAAGGAACACCTGGCTCAGGGTAATTTAATTAGAGGCCAGGGGAGGGTGAGTTCGTAGGGAATAACCGTTTGTCTCGCAACACTCTCCCCTGACTTTTGGAAACATTGATTCATGGACTTCAACTGTGTTTCAGCCTTTGGATTTGCATACCTAGCTTTGCAGACTCTGACTCTGGATTGTGGCTTATGGACCTTGTTTTGCAAACTCTGCACCTGGTTTGTGGGCTTAGACTTTCTTTCTATTTGGGGTTTTGGTTCTCGTGACTAGTGGACCTAGCTGGTGTGACTGGGTTCTATTGACTGTGGGTGGTTGTTTTGTGGGGAAAAGTGGAGTGGAAGTTTACCAACACCCCAGGAGGGCTGTCTGTCATGGTTTAGCAGTGCAATAAAAGACTTTATAGGTGCCTGCATCTGCCTACGCGACCTGGGTCAGAACACCAGCCCTTTTTTCCAACTTCTAATCAATGTAAGCAGGCTCCCCTTCCAGTCCTTGGATATTCTTTTCTGTTATTTGTCTGGTCATCATTTCACTGAAACAGCTGGGGACATCTGTGGAGAAAAAATATTTTCTGTTTATAAAATTAAGATTAAGAATAGCAGTAAATATTTAATTCTATTCTGAGACTTAAAGGAGTATTATTAGATTTGATGGGACAAAATGGGTTTAGGCTGGAGGAGGGCCAGCGGAGGAGGAAAGCTGGCTGTAAATGGGCTGAGCTGGGTGGCAGGGGGCAAAGGAGGCACTGCCAAGGGTCCGTGCCTAAATGTCCCATTCTGGACAAAATTACAGTATTTTCAAAGTTAGACATATAAAAATGTTGAAGCAGGGAAACTGAATGGGAACAACTTCCTCGGTGTCAGGAAAAAAAAGTATGCTGATGAATAATCCTAAGGAAGCAATTTTAGTATAGATATCCATGAGGATGGAATAAAAACATGGCTGAGTATTTTAATTAGAATTCACAAAGAACAAAACATTAAAAGAACTCCCTTTGTATTAACAATGAAAAGTGATCTCATAAATTACTAGCTGCCACTGTTTGCATCATGCTTTTATGTGAATAGTTGCTATTGCTACATCTAATTAGGATATAGAATGGCTGCCTGCTCGCTCTGAGTGAACAATATCGCTGTAGCTTTTTGGCCTCATCATCTTGGCTTTTGTTGTATGGGAAGAAAGGTAATAAAAAGGTCTTCTGTTTATTCTTGTTTCTCAAAACAAAAATCAGGATTTATTGAGATAATTTAACTAAATATAAATACCTGAAAGCACTATTTAAAGATTCCAGCATAGATTCAACAAGTGTTAGTGCTGAAATGAGAAATATAGGTGAGGATGGAATTCATTTCAGAACATGACTGGAATGTCAAGAGGACAAGTCTGCATTAAGCTTCTATACTTGTACACTATGAATCCATAATGACAAACAGGGGCTTTTCCTTGCTTCTAGGATGGATATGTAGAGAGATACAGGTGATATAGATATTGATGACATAGAAATAGATGGCACAGACACATGGTACGGATATATTTTGTGAAACTGTTGTATTCAGAGCCAATTCCAAGTTGGAAGGGATGGTTCACTTTCTTCTCCAAATGCTGGTTACAACCACTTTTGTTCATGTGTTCAGCAAAAATGGAAAGCAATTTTACCAATGTACTAGTATAGCCCACAGGGGAATCACTTTTTTTTCTTTTGAGGGCCTCAGTTTTGGCCTAAGGCCAAAATGAAGAAGGTTGGATCAAGAACCAGACACATCCTGAGTTTGTACAGCATGGATAGGGTTACCACACATTTGTCCTCCTGTGCCCATCTGGAAGACATAGCCTTAAAATAAAATATTGACCACTTTTTCAGTACCTCTTTCTGAGCAGCAAACTCAAAGTTAAGTTCAACTCTGTGACTTTAATTAGCTGATTGGTATACTCCCTTCCTGCTGCCTGAAATTGACAAGACCTTAATCAGTCACATCTTAAAGGCTTTTGCTTCCAGCTCTAGCACATTCCTGTGATTTGAAAAAAAAACCCCGTCTTTCTGGTGCTGGAGAAAGTTAGTTCATATACATGTAGGTCTAAGTACTATTTTGTAGTTTTTTACTGTAATTTTTGTCACAGATGCCAATTAAGTT
Source organism: Protobothrops mucrosquamatus (assembly GCF_001527695.2). Classification (NCBI taxonomy): domain Eukaryota; kingdom Metazoa; phylum Chordata; class Lepidosauria; order Squamata; family Viperidae; genus Protobothrops; species Protobothrops mucrosquamatus. The sequence goes on from NW_015387637.1 coordinate 345,702, forward strand.
TAACAGTGTGTTCTTTTTTTTTCCCCTTCCCATTTGTACTCCTTTCTATGTTCAGGGGGTCTATGACAATTTGCCACAGCCAACACGCCAGGGCCAACTTTCCATGGCCAACTCACCACAGCCAACTTTCCATGGCCAACTTGCTGTGGGACAACTCGCCACGGCCAACTCGCCACAGGACAACTTGTTGCGGGACAAAAGTTACACTAATCTCAAAGAAATGATCATTAAAGGATGCAAAAGGAAGGACAAAAATGAAATATGAATGGTAAAAATTAAAATAAATTTTAATTTATTTTAAATAATTAAATACAATTGTTAAATTGTCCTACAGTGAGTTGCCCCATGGCGAATTGGCCATGGTGAGTTGGTTGTAGCGAGTTGGCTGTGATGAGTTGGCCATGGGGACTTGGCCGCAGTGAGTTGGCTGTGGCAGTTGTCCCATTCCTGTTTCAGGTGTCTAGTCACCATAAACCTGGATCCTCAGCATAACACTGGTGGGTATCCATCTGCCTATAAATCTTCCCTCAGTATCTCCCAGAATTTCTGTATTATTGATTTAACTTTTGTAAAAGGATAGCAAAAGAAAAGAAAAACAAACAGTCTTAGATGTAATCCATATTTCTAATAATACCTTTGGCCCAATATAGACCCTAAAAGTATTCTTAGGAAAATCATAGAGGACTGCAATATGGTCCTTAATTGGGAACAGTGCCCACCCACCCACCCAAAAAAAAAAAAGGTCCAGACAAGCTGGAATAATGAAGAGCAATGGGGAGCAAACTTATTTGTTTTGTGAGGATGTTGTAATTGTCTCTCAGCCTCTCAAAGTTCAAACGTGTCAGTGCTCCCAGGTCAGCTAATGGTCACTTACTCACACACTCACAGGTCTGGAAAGTAGCCACACTCAAATCACTTTCCTTCAAATACTGAGGCACAATAAATGGAGAGCCAGTGAATTTAAAATAACAGGAAAACTTTATTGGATATATAGAAAAACAAAAGAAGAATCCAACACCAGGATGAAAATACAAACAAAAGCTGTTTAATGTAAAACCACTTAGCTTTCGTTGGCCAAACTGCCGATGTCGTCAGAGTGAAAGCAAACGATCCGGAAGTTTACATATACAGCCGGCTGCTTCTGCGCCCTGCTCTTTGAGCGAGTCACCAGTCCATATATATATCAGACTTGGGAGGGGTTTTCCGTGTGCTCAGGTTTAATTTCTTTTGTCTGCTTCAGGTGACATTTTTTCCTTTGTTTCCTTAAAAACATGGTTCCTTCTTAACTACTTCCCCTAAGGGATCTTTTAGGCAAGATTCCTTGCTGTCCTCTTGATCTTTAGGTATGGCAGCTTCAGCCTAGTCTCACGCTATAACACATTTTCTTTTTCTTTTTATGCTGTACATGTTTCTGATACGCTTCTTTCTCTCTTAAGCTTACATTGCCAGAGAAGGGAGAAAATATTCTCAGCAATCCAAACTGAGCATATGTGGATGGATTTGAAAATAAAGCAAGGACCGTATGAAATTAGGTGCTGGGTTTTGTGTGTCCCTACATTTCCAGATGGCCTTATCTGGCGTAGATGTATAAAACTCATTCAGATAAATAAGGATTATTTCTGGCCCAGCACAAGCTGCCTTTCTCAGTCTTATGTGCCTGGGTATATCAGCATGTAGAACAATTATTCTTTTTGGTCATGTCATGTGAGTTTTGGTGAGTACCTTCTTCCCCTGGGTCCTGCATGTAGGCATAGACTCCATAGGGTAAGCACTATGCCCCATTTTAGTATGTGTGTGTGTGCGTGTGTGTGTATAAAATTATTTTTACAAATAACTTAAAGTGGCAAACATATCCAACACATCTTCCCCATCCTATTTTCCCCACAACATCAACCCTGTGAGATGAATTGGCTTGAGAGAGTGACTGGTCCAAAGTCATCCAAATGGCTTTCATGGTACAGTATATTCTTGTTACTAGGACTAAACTATCACCTTAAAAGCATTATATGTGTGTTCTTTTCTCATCAGAATATTGCTTGGTGGTTTAATAAAAGGAGGATAAAATAAAATGAAATGCTCTTAGGAAGCATTTTGAAGTTGATACTACTAAATACCTATTATTTTAATAGATCTGATCATTTCAAGCTATAAATTAGAAATCAAAAGTAGCAACATGAGGCTCTTCCACTGTCTCCAGAGAAATCAAGTCTAGACTTGACTAAAACCATAGCTATGATCTGTTGGGATTGTGTAGTTCACAGACTTTTGTGATTGAATAACAAGGAGCAGGGAAGATTGAGCATTTATTCAAAATGTGCCACTGGCAAGTTTGCTCATGATACCTTGTAATTACTCTGATACTTGTTGATCCTCCGGCAAATACTAGATCAGTGGTGGCGAACCTATGGCACGGGTGCCAGAGGCGGCACTCAAAGCCCTCTCTGTGAGCACGCGCGCCGTCGCCCAGTCCTAGGCCTTCAGCTGGGTTTTATAAAACCTTTTCGCTTTAGGCCTCCGCTGCCATGTAAAAAAAAAAAAAAAGCTTCAATCAATCAGTCAATTTCAACTTCTCGCGGGGAAAAAAAGATCTTGCAAAGTTGGAATTGATTGAACTTTTTTGTCCTACCCAGTCTGCTGTTACCACCGTAGCCATGCCCACCCAATGGGCCACACCCACCCAATGGGCCACGCCCACCCGGCACCCGACGATGCATAAGTGGGTTTTGGGTTACAGTTTGGGCACTTGGTCTCTAAAAGGTTCGCCATCACTGTACTAGATAGACCTCTCCAACCTCCTGCTCTTCAGTTGTGTGCAGATTGCAAATCCAGTGCCTCTGAATGGTTAATATGATTCAGGAAAACGCCCAGTGCAGAACTGCTTATTTACATAATTCTGTTTGGTAAATCATCATTTGATGACAAGAGAGAACTAGGTGAAGATCTCTCTCTCTCTCTCTCTCTCTCTCCATTTGTCTCTGACTTTCAGAGACTTTATAGATTACAGTTCTTTTCAGTCTTTCAGTGTTTTATAACTTTATTTACTGTTTCCAGGATTAATCCTGTATTAGCTTTATGGTATCTATACAGTACATTCTTTGCCAGTCTCATTTGCTAGCATAACTAATTTTTCTAAGGAATTTTATTGCATGATATGATCAAAATAAGATCATCTTAATTTGGTAAACTTAACTTCCAGTGATATCTTTGGCTTGATGTCTTAAAATTTGCTTATTTTTGCTGCCGGGATACATGCAATAGCCACATTCAAACCCAAAATTCGAAAGAATCCAGTTTTTAAATGTTTTTTTATTATCCAACTTTCACAATTATAGATCGTTAGAGGAAAAACAATAGCTTTTACTATTCTGCATTTGGTATCAAGATCCTGGTTTTCAGGATCTTCAGCTAATAATTGCAATGTCCCCTAGTGATATTCTGCATTTAATTTAAGTGCATAGTGTTTTCTGTTTGGCCAGTTTTGGAACCAAGGAAAATAAAAGTCCTGAACTTATTATGTTGTTTTGATTCTCATTTTTTATCTAGATGTCACTATGGCCGACTATTATCTTTACTTTAATATTCTTGATGTTTAAATGTAGTTCAGTTTTTCACTTTGACTTTTAGGATATTACTTTATTTTATCTGTTTTACATCCTCTTCATTTTCTGTTAGTGACATGGTGCCATCTGCTTATCTTAGATTGTTAATATTTTTGCCACCAAATTGTATTCAGATTTGTACTAAGATTCCTGAAAACTGTCTAGAATGCAACTCTGCCTCTGATCTTTTCCTATCTTTCTTATTTGTGTTTATTGAGGATTTTATATAACATGAAAGACAAATCTAAAGAAAACAAAAGGAAAGGGAAAAAGTAATAGCAGAAAATAAAATAAACTAAAGTTATGAAATATGACTTCTGACATTCTCTTCATCAGATAATTACAATCTTGTAATGCCTCCTCTCTTAGATGTTTTACAAATCCCTTGCTATATAAAATTTCTCAATGTATTTCTTTCATCTATTTTTGTTGTTTCTGATCATTAATATGCCAATTTTGTTAACTGTATTCCAGTGCAAAACTTCCAGAGCTGACAATATCAAGAATTGCATCAGAAAGAGCAATATAGCAATGATCATTGTGCTGCTTCTTCAATTTGACCTAATCCCTTTCATGGGATGATGCTCCCCTTTCTTAATCCCAATCTGCACATACATTTCTCTGGATGCAACATCTCCCAGATAAACTAGTCACTCTCATCTCTCACCAGAGAAATCTGAATCTGCTGTATAAAAGCCCCTTGGTTAGGATCAAGGACCAAAATCTCTTATCTCCTAGCTGTTTTGAGGAGAGATACCTCTGTGGGAACCCAACAGAGGAACCAAATAAGATAGTGGCATTAACTAGAGTTGTCAGCATGAGAGAATTGCTGTACTGAGATCTTTTAGTTTAGTTGGTGTAATATTTCTTATAGTCTGCAGCTTCTGCTCTAAGAGAAGCATTGCTCTGTCTCCTTTCACAGAGTGTTTTTAAAACAGTGAGAAGTAGAAGACATTCTCCAGGAGCGTGTAACTCGTCAGTCAGGGGACACTATAACCACATCTATCAAAATGCTGTGTGTTTGCATCTTATTTAATCAACCAGATGCTCCCCAGGTAGACTGACAGCTCCTTATTTTGGGATGAAAACAATGAAAGTGTGGCATATAAATATTATAAATAAAATAAACTATCAAAAACCCCATTAGCCAATCCCAATAAGGTGGCTAGTCAAATGGAAAAGTTGTTCTATGTTCTTTGTATTTTAACTTATTCAACTATTCTTTTCCCTTTGAGTGATCAGAATGCTTTTTTTCTAGCTTTTCTGGTTTCCCTTCCCTGTAAATCTTTTCATTCTTTTCTCCCCAAATATCCTGCACCTCTGGGGTCTCATCACTGTACTCTTCTGCACCTCTTATTAAACGTTTCTTCATTCATCAGAAAGGAAAGGATTACAAGAGAGTAAGCAGGTATACAGTGGGAAAAACATATTGAAAGGGATGCACTGGTGCTGGCAGTCGGAAGCACACTAGGCAAACAACTGATTGTTCCCCATTATGTGCCTGCTTATTCACTGTAATCCCTTCCTCTACTCTTTAAGATGGTGGGAAATGGGCCAGCCACAGAACAATATGTATTGACAATAAGGGCAATTACATGACTGAGGGAATACTGTGAAGATTGTAAACATACTTTGGTTGGAAAATTATTTTTTCAGGATTGTCATAACTTCCAACAATTGCTGAATGGTAACATTAAGTCTATTGTATTTTTATTGTCACTTGTACATTGCCTAGAACATTTAAGGGATTGGCTGGTTTAGATATTTAGAAATAAATAATACATTGCCTTATCAATAAAATCAACAGTGGTTCAAGGCCACCTTTCCTGAAATTTTAGAAGTCCCATATAGAAGAAAAACAGACTACAATAAAATCCACAGCTTAGTTTATTGACTCCTGCAAGATTTTATTTCATTCTACATCGTTTTAAATAACACAAACACAAATGTGGATAGGATGGCAACATTCCACAGTATAGACCACTATCCAGCCCACCTGCCAGCAACAATGACCAGCATGTAGCCTGGCAAAAGGTTTGCCCTCCTGAGAGACGATTGGGGAGCCAGTCACAGAATATGATTAAGAATGGGCAGCAAATTAATGCACTTTCCAAAGCAAGCAGTAGTAGAAATAGTTACATCGAAAAGCAATCATGCAGGAATAGAACACAGTATCAGTCTTTTTTTCAAAAATGACCATCTCTGAATTCTGTTTTTCCACAAGTTCCAACCTTATTGGAAACATAGGAAACACATAAGAGATAAAATGTATTTCATTGTGTTGTTTCCAAAACGTGTATTAGGTTTAAAAATACAAATGGACTCTTCATATTAAGGTGAAATTGACCGTTTTGCCCAACTTTTTTCTGTAGTAAATACAATTTATTTTAAATGACTTTGTACAGTACTCAGAGGGATTAGGTCTGGTGTGATAATTATTGGATTGCATTTAAATTGACTATTAAAATAATCCTAGAAAGCTATAATCCTGACAATTTAACAATGGATACGACAACTTTTTGTAGATCGAAAAAATTATCTCACCACTCCATGAAATGTAGAATTGAACAGTTAGCCCTAGATGTGACTTTAAACTGTTTAAAAATCATAGTTTATTTATTTATAAATGCAATGAAATTATTTCACACTTCACCTTTGCCCCAGCATACTTTCCAAGCCCAATGGGCAAGGGGGGGGGGCTTCAGCCATGGCAAGAAAAAGGCAATAAAAGTACCTTTGGCTCCTCAACTATAAATAGCCAAATCAACATTTTTTCCTGTTGATCCAATAACTTCATTGGTGCTCCATTATGACAATTTTTTTTAACAAACTGCTTATTGAAAATGCACTCAGAACCATTAAAAGAAATGTTTTTGCAATAATCTGGAAGTTAATCATTTTGCATAAATAAAACACAATGAAACATTGTAATAAAATAGGTAAATAACATTTCACTACCACACTATAATCACAGCCAATTGATGATCTCATTAACTTTTCAAGTTCTAAATTGCTTAGGCAGTTGAAGGGTTCAGCTATGATTGATAACAGTAGATTCTTTCCCCAACTATAAAAAAGCTGATACCTTTTACAAAGGATATTACACAGAAATTGTTACCCATTTTTCTCTCTTTCAAGACATAAGCAGTCACTATGAAGGAATTCCCCATGATATGCATCTACAGCAAGGTGGGAACAATAATAAAAATAACATTTTTTTTAATCTTAAATGAATGAGAAAATAGGTCTGATTGCACAATCTTGTGCGGAAATCATAAATGGGTTTATTTTGTCACATGTGAATAGAGCAAAAACCTATTTCTTGAAAGAGAATATGGGGTTATGAGGTGTGCAGTTTTTTTTCCTTTGAAGAAGCTTCTGTGGATAAAAGACTTGTCTCCAAATTAAAGGAGACTGAAGGATGTTATGCAAGTTTCCTGATGCTATGCAAACAGATCTTTGTTTTTCAGACATAGTGATCTGGATTTCTATTTATTCCTAGTAATGAAGTACTGAATTCCTAGTAATTCCTATATATTTTAGTATATCTCTTCAAGGATGCATCATTGAGATGATAATGGATTCCTTTAAGGTTATAGTTGGATAGACTTGGCAGTTGGCAAGGTAGACCTCATCCATTTCCTGACTTTCTACAACAAGGGTCTCCAAACTTGGCAACTTTAAGACTTGTGGACTTCAACTCCCAGAATTCCTCAGCCAGCCCTGTGGAGGTGAAGTCCACAAGTCTTAAAGTTGCCAAGTTTGAAGACCCCTATTCTACAATTTGCTCAGACTGCCTTCCACTTCATGATCCAACTGTTCCCTCCCAATACTGATCAGCCTTGGAGCAGACATCTTTTTCTGTTCTTGAGACTAGAGACCTGAGACTTGGACATTCTGACACAGAATAGAAATAAATATGCTTAGGCTGATACCCATCTTCACTTTCATGTGATTGCTAAAAGATTGACTATAATAGTCTGTGGCAGCCAAAAAGAAACAAAAAATCTATTATAGTCAACTGTAGTCTAGGAGAGTTAAGCTATAATCCATATCAATCTTTAAGATGCCACCAGATGCTTCTCCTGTTTTTTAAAATAATTACTATCATCTTTTGATTTGTAAAATCTGACTTTGATGCCTATAAAATTCTCCTGCTGCAAATATATACTGTATAGCCACACTTTCCTTCCAATTATGAGCTCTTTACACAAGAAAGGGGAGGGGGGAATCACTCACTAGCACAAATGAAAGCAATTAGTTTTTAAGTCTATTTTGCACAAGTCAAATTTAACTGACTGTTCTTTCCTGAAATATTTTATACAAGAGAAACACATCATAAACTCTCCATGTATAAAACTATGTGATCAAAGAGGAACATTCAAGGAAATATTTAAGAAGAAAGAGAATCATCATAGAACATCTTAAAATTCAGACATCAAATGCAGGCAGGAGAGCCTTGTTTCCTGGCAATTTTGTTAGAAATTATATTGCTTTATACATACTGTGTTGCTGAAAAAATATTTTCAGTTGGATTTGGGCTTAGTCCTCATAATTCTTAAATATATTAGCCTTGTTCTGTGGCTCATGTTTTGGGGAAGCGACTTCCATGTCTCCAGAAATTACAAGGAGATATCATATCAGTCATCCTTTTTAAAGCCACACTAGTCAAAACTGAACTAAAAAGTTTAATTGGAATGAAAAGGAAGAATAAAAATGGAACCTGGAGAAAAGTATGGACACTTGGAAGAACAAATACAGTCTCCATCACAATATTCAAAACACCGCTAGAGACAACAGAGAAATGAGCAATTATCTTCAAAGGATTGAATTGCATTCATTCATTGCATATTTTGATGAAAACAAATTGTTTTTTTGCCTAAGTGCATTTACTGCTAAGTTTATTCATTAGAAATTCTTTTCTTTGAAAAAATGACATTAGAAGAAAGAATGTGCTTCATAATCTCTCTCTGTAAAACCCATGGCTTCAATGCAGGAATTTATCTGTAGCAAAGTGACATTTGGAACCACATTTTATATCTGTATTTGTAATCTCAATACAATACATCATGATAGCAACGTCTATCCTGACCTCATATTGGTAACACAGATCTATGAATCTTATCTTAAATATTTTCATAGTGCATCTGCTCTCCAAGATTCATGCTATATGACACTGCATATGTACAGCAACTGGAACATCCCATCTAACACATTATTTATTTATTTATTTTGCTGGCATCTCAAATCTTAAGACTGAGTTGTAAGTCTACAGTTGAAAGCACACTTTCTTACGGGTTCCAAAACAACAGTGATTAGGTCTGAAATTCAGTTGTAGAATCTTAGCCCCATTTATAACAGATCCAAAATTTACACCACAACCGAATGCCAGTTTACATGCCATTTTCAGTGGCCACTGCAAATGTTTCCCAAATATAACAGTTAAGAGCCAGCTGGACATTGCTTTCTATGTCTCTTCAACAGCTAGTTAGTCATCAAGCCCATCTTAACAATATGCTTGATTGCCGGAGTTCAGTTTTTGTCACATACAATATGTGACTAGTGGAAGATCAGTTGAAAAATATTAAAATGAAAATGAAATTTGATTAGATGATTTCTTGGCATACTTGCTCTTAGCTTGCCATCAACATTTCCCAAAGTTTGTCATGGGTAGGAGCTGGTGAGGCTGGCTGGCTATTTTGCCAAACCGTTTTAAAAGATGATAAAAATAATTCTCAGAGCTAACCCACAAAGGAAGTTCTTTTTAAGAACACTATAAGTAGGTGCACAATGGCTACCACTTCTAGTTGGGGGCTCTGAAAAGGCAAAGTGATAGAACTGCTGTTGCTTGCCTTGAACAATGTGGATAAAATCCAGGCAATTTTATGGCAAGCGGGAGGCTTTGATTTGGCAATGAGACAAGCCAAAGAAGTCTGTAATAGTCTGTAAGCAAAAACGATGAGGCACAACATCAAAAGCTCTGCACCGACATAATGAATCTAGCTCCTGACAAGTATGCAGTTCTGGTTTGCATCTTGGCTTGCTTATGTTGCTCATCTGAAGTTTGCCCGTGAGGATCCTTCGTAAAGTTCCTTTCTACCGAACCAGAAAATGTAACTAAAGTGCAAATAGACTCAGGTTCCTCCAATTGTTCAAATATTTAGTATTTTTATTACTAGTATTGCCATCTTCACCTTGATATCATATGAGATTTGGTGATATTCTTCATTCTGGTGGTATTCTTCAATTAAAAGGCAAGAACAGAAGAGGGATGCTTACGCCAAATAGAAGAGATTGGAAGCTGTCATGAGTACCATCATGGTAATATGCAAACATTAGTTAATGTCAAAAATAGTGCATTGAAGAATATCCAATAATCATAAAAAACAGACCATGTAATCTTTGGATCTTATTGCTTGCAAATAGTCCGAAAATTATCATTATACAAAAATTGTATCAAATCATTTTGTTATTCAGTCTTTACTGAGAACTGCTTCTGTCTTTCCTGCATCTGCAATGAATAATTGAAGAGATGGTTAAATAGCCACGCAACAGAGAAATAAACAAATTCATACGCAAGCCCTGCGCCAAGTTAATAAGCATGAACATTTCATATGCTCTTAGATGACTTTTCTATTTTTTGTTGCAGAATAGTACACATAAAATTATAAAAACAATATAATAGAAGCATGAAACTTTAACACAAAAAATCCCCTATCAGGAAAAATAAATCTAACTGTAAGTTAAACATAGAATGTACATTTAGTTCCACTTCCAAATTTTCTTCAGAATGCTTAAGCAAAGAGAATTTTAATTTAAGACTGAAAAGAGCCAATCCTATCATCTTTGGGAAGATACCCTTAAGTTCAGTGCCATCACAAAAAAGATCCATTTTTGTACACACGTAGCATTTCTCTGAACAAAGATATGTAAAAGAATTCTTTGAGATGTCAAACTGATTGTTGTCACTGGGGAGGGTGGGGGATTATTGCTATTGATTATTTTTATACTAGTTTCTTATCTTTCTAAGCCAATGAGAGCTGAATAGCCATATACATTTTCTTAAATAAAAGAAATTCATATTTGGGTCCCAGTCATTTAGACATGAAATGGGCATGAAAATGAACAGAAACTTGTTTCAATGTGTAGCTTGTATTTCTGGACTGGGCAAGGTGTTCTTTATGTAATTAATTCTGTGACATCAGAACATAGTAGAATGTGTTCCCGGAATACATGGGTAAAAAATAAATTCTCATACCAGCTAAATTCCTGAATTTCTTTTTGGCTTCTGCTCTTTCCTCAGCATCGAAATACCACACAGTCATTGCATACCTACAAAGGGGGGAAAATCCATGATCCATTACATTGAGGCTTTATTATATCTTTGGAAATTCATAGAGCATACAACTTATTATGTTGCTTGGTGACTTTTGACGGAAATAGTTTCAAATATGAAGACAGACAGATAGTTACTAAACTATCTTCTTCATTTTGGCACCTTCAGCTGTGCTGGAACTGCAACTCCCATTACTCCTACAGTAACCAATAATGCAAGCCCAACCAAACTGGAGGGCACCAGCTTGGGGAAAACTATTGTGAAGTCTGTAAGTCCTCCTAAAGTGCCATGTCTTGCTTACGTATTGCTATGAAAAGGGACATCATTAGAAAGAAGCAGATGGGCACATTATCTAGCCAGGGCAAAAACAATTATTGAGAAAGCATCACAGATGCAGTAATGCTGAAAGAGGACTTCACTATTTAATTTGGCAGCATAAATAATTGTCATGGGTGCTTGTGACCAAGAAAAAAAATGTCTAGATTCCAAGAAAGCCATTATTCACAATTTGCTATATGGATCCAAACACACCTATCCAAATTTTACCAATTTTGCCTAAATTGGTTAAAAAAAACTCTCAAAGGGTTTGTGCGTGGATGCACATGTATATAAGTGGGTTCTTTAACCAAGGCTGAATATCTGGCACACAGAAGTAGAAACACCTATTGAGCTAGGAAGTTAACATTAATTTGCATAACTGCATACTTTTTTTTTTCTTTCTGTTCAGTCATATCTGATTCTTGGACATTGCCTGGGCAAGTCCTGCAGCTTTCCTGGTAAGGTTCCCCCCCCTCCCCCCGGAAGTGATTTGCCATTGCCTCCTGCCTAGGGCTGAGAGAAAGTGCTTGACTCAAATTCACACAGTTGGCTCTGTGACTATACAGACTAGAACTGTGAATGACTCTCAGTTCCCAGGTTGATGCCTTAATCACTACATCAAACTGGCTCTTAACTGCATACTATGTATATGGTATTTACTATGGTATTGGTATTTACTATGTATAGTAAATACCAATCAGCAGATATTCAATACAGAATTAAACATGAAAAAATGCAATGATTTCCTTTTCAATAAAGTAATTAGAAAAATGTGAGGATAAAAGAGCACACTTTCATATCAAAAGTGTTTCTACATAATGGATACTTCTATTTTTCCAGTATAATTCCAAATTATATGACTTAACCAGAGTATTGTTCCTTTCATCTAGCAAGTTTGAGAATTCATATTTCAGAAGTCTATTGGATTCAGAGGTCTTTCCTGAACCTGCTATCTGAAATCATTTTACTGACAATGCTGAAATAGTACATCTAACTATATATGAAGTCTGTCCCTAAGCCACAGGCTGCTTTCCTATATTAATTAAAACCCACACCTGCAGTCTTTACCTTGTTGCATAGGAAGGCTGCACTTCATGTGGGTTCCTTCGGTCTGACCAGAAAAAAAGTAATCTGTCAAAGATGGGTTCGACATCCGCTACATAGGACTTGCCCTCTGGGAATATTCGTAGAATCCCTCCATGCAGCTTAAACAGAAAGAAAAGAACCAGATCATTTTTTGATTACACAGGATAAGCAGATGGCTTAAAATGGCTTATTTTGTATATATATATGTGCATAAAAACATATGTCAGATGGGAAGATTTACTGAGGACCCAACTGGACATGAATGGGGAGAATGAAGAACTCATCAGCTGATGAAAAATTTGCCACAACCATTGGGGCCCCTTCCTCTCATCTTCCTTCAATGGAAGAAAATCATTAACCCATAATCCCAGGGCTGACCTAAGTATATACCATTTGTGTTGTAATTCCTGAATGGTCTTTGGATATAATATAGTCGAAGCTCCTGCCAAATCACATTCTCTCTGCTCTACTGTAATGGTGGACATTTTGACTGATGTGCCTGGAGACATCTAGCACCAATTTAGGTGTATCTCTGCCAGCTGAGAAGCACAAGAGGGCAGTTGCATCATTTGTGAAATATTAATGGGAATAATTAGTGGGTAATAAATGGGTCAGCTTGAAGCACTGATCACTTCTTTTCCCTGGTACCATGAATAAAGCTAGGAATCTCGATAAATATAAGTAAATAAATGCCTTTTTAAAAAAGGTAATCATGTTTAAGGGCATGATCATTGTTAAATATAAAGCAAGTAAAATAGTAATGTACAGATAATATAATTCTTTAAAACTGCTTTTTACTTAGCCAAATTAATTTTCTCTTTGTGTTTATTGAACAAATCTTAAAATGAATCAAGTATTAATACAGTGGATGGGGTAAACAATGCTCCTTTTCTCAAGGCTTTCTGACCCCGATTTTATCTGGTTTTCCCTAGCAGACCTGTTATACTCTTTTTTGTTATGATAAACCTCTCGCTATCATATCCAGATGGAAAATTTGAACCACTTCCATCCCCATACTTAAGTGTTATATATAATGAGCAAAATATTTTTTTTAAAAAAATAAAGTTTTATTTTCTGCTGGAAATTCTGATTCAGTTTGCTCTGTCTTTTCAGAAGCAGGCACCATAGTATAACAAGCAGTTATAAAACTACGTGTGTTCTAATTTATTTAAATATAAACATTTAATTTGTTATAGCAATTAAAATGTGCAGAATCCCTTGACAATTCTTCAGAGAACACTTTATTTAGCCATTTATTTTTTAACAAAAAGCTGGAAGATTCTTGATACCTTCTAGTGTTAGTGGAAAGCAGTGTCCAGAGATGCTGCACAATCAACAGGTAATTATTATTATTATGTTAGATTTATACCCCATCACCATCCTGTCTGTAAAGTTGATTGAGAGAGAATGTCACATTCCAAGTCATAGTTTCGGTGGCTGAGGGGAAACTTGAACCTGGCATGGTTACCGTGTTTATGTCAGATTATGCCAAAAGCACTTTCACCAAAATATTAACATTTTAAACTTAACTGTCCCCTTTTTCTATTTAAAACTTTCTCAGATCAAAATTTTGTTAAGTTTTGTGCTATTAGGTTTACTGCTATGTTCAAACTTCTGGACTATTATTTTGCTCCTTTCTTTTCCTTAATCCAGAATGAAAAATATCTCACAGTTTGTTTCTTTTTCTTTCCTGCTGTTCCAAAAACATTTAACTTTCACACTGTTGTATCCAAATGTACTTAAGAAAGTGAGGTTTCGGTTAAACTCAGTGTCCTTAAAGACTCCACTGTGGCTATGAGCTAGATTTCTCTCTCTCATTTCCCAGCCACTCAACTCGTGAGTTGACCACAAGGAACTTCAAATCCTGTGGACTTCTCCAGATGAGTGCAGGTGGGCAATCTTTAGGTCAGTCCTTATCTAGAGAGAATCCCCTGGCCTGTACTAGTTGACTGGCCACAGGTAGCACTATAACACAGTCTTCGCTCCCTCAAAGATGTCCTAGTTTGCCATAGTATTCATCCAGAAAGTGGATCTGCCCAGACTTAACAGAACACTACTATAACACCACTCTATGCATGCCATGTTGACAGTGAGGTTTTGCAGCCAGATTGTTATTATAATCAAATTTACATCTTTCTTATCCAAATAACATCTGTGGTCTTTTATACCATCAAATATATCTATTCATCAGAGGGCTGCAGTTAAGAGTTCTTCCAGTATACTTACTACATTGGCATTAATGTACAGAGGTTTAAAACATGTAAATAATTTCCTTTATTGCTTGGATGCATCCAAATTATAAGAAATATCCCTATGTCATCTATTCATTTTGGTGTATTTTTTAAAGAAAAGGAAAGGATTGTTTTTATTTTCCACTCTGAGAAAAGTCTGGGGGATCTCAGTGTCATATTAAAAAATAATGCTCAAGTTTTCCTGGGTATCCACAAGAGTTGGACATGGTTTGAAGTGGGCATTCTTCTAGATTCAGGGCTTTGAGTAGCTGAAAACCGATGCTTTTGACAGTTAGCAAACCTAAAGGCAGAATGTCAACTTGCTTTTCTTTAAATATATCACAGCAAATAGCCTTTAAGCTCTCCCACACATGTGTTAGCAAACACAATGCTTTTTATGAGGCCAAGGCATGGCAAACAGAGGGAGAAGTTTTCATGATCTTATACTGTATGTAGGGCAAAATCAAACAAACATTCTTTTCAAAGGCTTTTTATATGGGACAAAAAAAAAGATGACCACAGCTGAATCTGCCAGTCTTCAGTTAAACTACCTCAGTTGTCAGAATCCATTTATTCCTTTATAGGCACCCATTTGTTTTCATCAAACTAAATCCTTTGTTACCTGTATCTTTAAATAGTGACAGTCATGCCAATGGCTCAGAAATTCTAAGTTATCCCCATCTTCAATAAGCTGTCTATCGAATTGAAATTAAAAAATAATGCAAACATAAAATGTATTTACCTTCACATCTCAGCTACCCAGAAGCAATGGTGTTGTTGTATTCAGAAATTTCACGGTACTTCATAAAATATGGAAGAGCAAGAAAACAACTATGTGGAGAAGAATTGTTTCTGGAGTAGGTTCCTTTTGAGTCTGCATCTCAACTACATGTGAGGAGCTACATACCTTTGAATCCCAGTTCTTGTTCAGGTAATAAATGCAGGTGATACATCGCCCATCTCCATTGGGATTGTCCACATGACGCACATAGCCAGTTCCATTCCCAGGATAGCAAGCTACCATAGCCTAGAAGGTGATATAAAAAGAGAAAGAACGAAGCTTAGTATTTTTTCCTAATTTGACAGTTTTTTTAAAAAAGTTTCTATTTGCTTTTCAGATGCAAATCAAAATATAACTTTAAGCTATCTGTCTTACAATGAATAGTTTCTGTAGATGCTGTTAAATTTAGTCAGACATATTTTATTCTTCAAAGTAATTCTGTTCCTACAGAGCAGTGCTTTTAAGGAGAAATGCTCCTACTGAAGATATTAAATCTTCTTTGACCTGACTGACTAGCAAATGTAGGCTGGAAATTAGAAGCCGATATTAACAGTCAGTAAAGAAATCATGGAGGTTATGAATAATTTTTAAAAGGCAGCAGGATTTCACTTTATTTTATTGAGTTATTTGATCAATTCATATGGCTGCTCATCTTGCAGCTTAGCAACTCTATTTAAGAATAGTTGTCCACCAGAAGTCTGAAATGAAACAATTAAGATATGACACAGCACACCATAAGGGCAAATGGTTGGAATGTGATCTTAAGGTCCATTCCATTCCTACTGGACATTACCAAGAAATACATGTAATATATCTACAAATGTCTTCCCTGTACCACAAGCATGAGGACCTTTAGAGATATACTTTTGAATTTCAGTAGAATAACCTTCTCTATAATAATTATCTTTCTTGGGCATTTATATATTTATTTCAGATTTAAATTACTTTGCAGAAAAGACTGTATCTCACGAAAGCACCCTGCCTCAAATGGGTACCTTTGAAATGTGTTGGTATTACAAATCCTGTAATTGCCAGAACTGTCAGGCCCTACACATTTGGAAATTATCTGAATGGGTTAAGAAGTATCCTTAAATTGTAGAAAAGTGTGAATACCACTTTTTTTCAGGTATTGTAACTCAGGTTTTTCCCTCTATATTCCCACTAAATCAGTGGTTCTCAACCTTTTTAATGCCGCGACCCCCAACCGGTCGTAAGTCGAGGACTAAACCGGTCGTAAGTCGAGGACTAAACCGGTCGTAAGTCGAGGACTAAACCGGTTGTAAGTCGAGGACTAAACCGGTCGTAAGTCGAGGACTTTCCCTGCCTGGGAGCGCCGCGCATGCGTGGTTCCGCCCCCTGCGCCGGCTGAGGGATAGCTGGCAAGCGGCAGAGACGGAGCAGGCCGACCACCAGCTGGCCCAGCACAAGGGAGGTAAGGCACCCGCCGGAAAAGGGGAAAAAAAATAGCGGACAGCCTTACTTGGCGACCCCTGTGAAATGCTCGATCGACCCCAAATGGGGTCGCGACCCATAGGTTGAGAACCGCTGCACTAAATAAACATAATAAAACAATCCATTTTCCACCGCTCAGGATGTTTATATCTAATGCCTTGATGAAAGTAAAACTTAGATACTGTGCACAGTTGTTCATTTTTTTGTCAATATGGGACTGTAGGGGCCTCCCTGTCAAGGTTTAAACCACAGAATTAGCCAAACGTGTTTCAGAAGTAATTTCTTGTTTTAATATTTTCATGCCTGCTAATATAACCATCTTCCTTTTGTGGAATTAATCAGAAGACTAAATATGAAGCTACCCTCTTTAAGAATCATAAGGGAATGCCACAGAGGATATGAGCGAAACCATATTTAGTACTGGTTATGGAGGAAATGAGCTCTTCACGGTACATACTCATTCTGGGGTTTTTTTAAAACGCAACTAGAACCATGTCAGAGGCCTA
This sequence comes from Protobothrops mucrosquamatus, assembly GCF_001527695.2. Classification (NCBI taxonomy): domain Eukaryota; kingdom Metazoa; phylum Chordata; class Lepidosauria; order Squamata; family Viperidae; genus Protobothrops; species Protobothrops mucrosquamatus. The sequence continues at coordinate 363,011 of NW_015387637.1, forward strand.
AGGCTCCCATTCCTGATTATAGTAATCACCATTACCATTTCATGAAACCCAGAGCTCTATGGCCTGAGGAGGCAGATTTCAGTCGTCAGAGCAGCCTATTCCTCAACTCATTTTTCTCTCAAAGACAAAGGGCATCATAGCATAAAACCACAATGTGATGACAAGGCTGTGAAAAAAAGTTATAGCTGATGGGACAGCAAAGCAATCATCACTCAGAATGGCTCGGGATAATTAGAAATGAACTGCTACATTTCTGCAGGGCAATAAACTAGGGAAGATTATATCTCCTTCTTTCTTCCCCCTTTCAAAGAAAAACCCAATAGAGTAGTAGTTAGGCATTTTTAAAATATTTCCTTAGTTACCACCAAAGACCATTTTATACTGCAAAGAAAGACAAAACAAAAACTTACTTCAACAAACCATCTGTCATTTTCATTTGAGAAACCTAGACTTAATGTAAGTTTTCTACATTCTTGCCCTTTTTCATGGAAGGCAAGACAGAATTACCAGCTCTTAGAAATTAAAAATGGAAAGAAAGATTGCAAATCCAATTATTCATCGTCTGGTTCACATCTTTTTTTCTCACTAGTACTTCAGTCCACCATTTACTACATCTTCTGGTGCATTTTCTCAAATTAATAAATATTTGGCTCTGTAAATTTTTACTGATCCAAATATTTATAGAAGGAGCAACCAGGCTTCAAGTCACTTATCTTCTAACCTCACAACCAACTGTAAACATGTATGTGAGTTAAATTTGGATGCAATATGCAACTTGGGCAAAGGTTAAATAAGTAAGGTAACCTGTAAATAAGAGCTACTTGTTTTAAGGCACGGATTGGTCCTGCTAGAATATGTCAATTTTTGTCCTTTCTGAAAATGATGCATGCAATCCATCTGAAGATTAGAAGACTGAATGGAGCTGGTATAGTATAATTATTAAAGCAGGAATAAGAAATCTAAAATCCTCCACTGAGGATTAGAATCTCCTTCTTGCTAGCTGCAGTCAAATGCTAGTCCAACAGCATCTAGACTGAACAAGGCCTCCACTTCTAAGGCTCCAATTTAGTCCTAGGCGTTGTGAAGTAGGAAAATTCGAAGCATCTGAAAGCCTGAAGAACTACTTAAGGACTTTACTTGTGTTCTGTTTCCTCATCTTTGAGAAAAACTTCACATCTGAACAGAAAAATGTTCTGCACAAGAAAGATATACTTTCACCAAAAGAGCAGGTAGTTCAGTTTAAAAATGAGAGCAAAAAGGAGTACTGAAATATTATAAATTTCCTTAAACCAGCAAACAATTTGGACGGAGGTTTCAACTAGTGGATCTTTCTGGATTTTCTAGGACCTTTTGAAAGAAGATTATCAAAGTTCCAGCTGGAATAATTCCAGCACAGATGAGGCTGGCCTCCATGTAGAAAACTGGCTGTTGACTGCTTCTTTTGGATGAATCTAAAAGCAAATATTAAAGACAGAAGAGGAAAAGGACCAGAAGGAGGAGCTAAGTGTCATATCAATAATTGTAGAATGTAGCTTAAAATAACTGAAAGTGGCCGAATCAATACGGATCACATCTTCCTCTGTCAATGTCCCAAATAACATTATGCACTTTGCATTTTCATAGCTGTGATATTGATACATAAACACCAAGTTTATTTGAAGTCCTTGTTTCTGTTTCATGCTGATTTTTAAAAATTGCTTAACTCTATTACTTAAACACACCTTGGAATCCACTTTCAGTGGTGACAAATGATACAAACATATTGTAAACAAGCATATAAGACAAAGAGGATAGGTTATTCCAAACAATGTTGTTTATTTTTTTTAAAAAAGGGGGGGGGGTTGCACTTGAACTGTGTTTTCTTACAATAGGCCTCTGTAAACCAGAAGCATATTGGAAGTCTGTTTGAACCAGGCTTAGAAATGGAATCCTGGGATCTTAACAGCCGAACACAAAGTCAAGGCAGTCTCCAAAACAATGAGCAGAATTCTTCATGCCAAGCGCATGCTACGTAGCATAGTGAGGGATTTCTTTTCATAGCACTTTTCTCAAACATGCCTTTTTTATGAGCCTAGAATGGTTGATGAAGTAGGAGATATTTATTTCCTGAGCCTCAAGTCTCAAGATTCTGGGTTTGAGAAACATTTTTTTTTCATTTGCCAGCTTCAACAAGAGAAACTGGTTATTTCCAGATCAAGTGGGGGTTGGGAAGAGAGCTCTCATGCAGGGGTAGCCAATCCATCTCATTTTGGATTCAGATCAGCAGACTTAGGTGTTTACAACTGCAGTGTTTCAGTGCTGCAGACTGGCAACACCCTATTGAAAACTTCATCTCCAAAGCAGCAAGACAGTTTTAGATTCACCTTGTGAGCCTTGGCTCCTGCAGATGGCTAGAGGTATGCAAAGGAATAATTCCATTCCAATGTGTCTGACAAATGTAATTTTTCCATGTAATAGTATCAGCCAATTGTAGTGTAATGTCCCAGATATGCACTTAATACTGGCTAACAGTTTATGTTATCGCTTCTTATTCTCACTTATGAAGTTGCCGGAAATCCTCTCCTGATTTAGCATTTCCAAGCAAGATGATTTAAAACAGGGCTTTTCAACCAGTGGTATGGGTACCACCTGTGGTACATTGGCACCTGGCAGGTGGTATGCGACCATCCTAGAAAAGTGGTAGTGGGGGAGAGAAATGAGCTGAATGGGTGGTAGCACCGCACAAGCCTGAGCGAGAGATGGCTGGAGATGCAGGGCTGTCTGGGCTCAGCGGAAGCGCCAGGATCAGCGCCAGGCTCCAGCTGGAACTCAGCCGTGATCCTGGTGCTTCTGCTGAGCCCTGAAGAAGCACCAATCAGCTGGAAAGCGGCACTGATCCTGGCGCTTCTGCTGAGCCCTGAATAAGCACCAATCAGCTGGAATGTTGCAGCCTCTCCAGGGTCTTGTGATTTACATTCAGATGCTTGGCAACTGATTCATATTTATGATGGTCCCAGGGTCCCAGGATCATGTGAAGTGACCAAAACCTGCTGCAACCACCCAGCAGACGGGGGAATAAAAACCAAACACCCCCCCACCCCACCCCCACTGCCAATCCTCAACAGAAATGCTCACAACAATGAAAACCTTGGACAGGAGGAAGAGCGCCGCTGGGTGGGCAGGCAGGTGTCTTGCTCGGCTGTGGCTTGGGGGCACTTTTTTCAGTACCATTGTAACTTTGAACAGTCACTAAGTGAACTGTTGTAAGTCGAGGACTACCTGTACTTTATCACTTTTTTCCTTTTTGGGTCATCAGGTTTTTGACACCTTGCTAGGCGACTGGCGGTACTCGGATGTTGCCATATCCTAAAAATGGTACAATTGGTGAAAAGGTTGAAAAGCCCTGACTTAAAAGACTTCTTGACTGCTGCCTACCTAATATTTTAAATTAGCATCAGCTATTTATAGTTGACCCCTAATTTTTGGTACTCATTCTTGGCTTAAAATTCAATAGTGATTTTTTGTCTTTTCAAACAATATAATATATTTAATTATCCAGAATTAACAAATGATATACAGGTACTCCTCAACTTACAACCATTAATTTAGTTACCATTCAAAGTTAGAACAGCACTGAAAAAAGTGACTTACAACCAGTACTCACTCTTATGACTGTTGCGTTTGTGGCATCATAGGGTCATGGGATTGCCATTTGCGACCTTCCCAGCTAGCTTTGGACAAGCAAAGTCCACAGAGAAAGTCTGATTTGCTTAACGGCTGCATGATTCATTTAATGACTACAGTGATTTGCTTAGCAAATAGTAGCAAAAAAGGGTCAGAAAGTTAGGTGTGACTCATTTAACAACCACCTTGCTTAGCAACAGAAATTCTGGTCCCACTTGCAGTCGTAAGTCAAAGACCACCTGTACGGGAAAATGACAATCTCCACGACATTTCAAAACCCCTTGTTTATTCATCTGTATTTTGTATTTTTAATCCCTTGGGTTTTTATAATTATTTATATACTTTCTTTAATACCTAATAATTTTTTAAAAACAAAATAACCACCAGTGTTATGAATGAACAGACCCGATTAGTCAATTTCTGTTTTATTTCCCATCAATCTGGACATCACACTCAGAGCTGATCCCTATTACCAGTTTGCCCCAGTATAAATGTAGGCTACTGACAGTTTCTCAAGGGAAGGAATGCCCACTATCAATTTCTACCCACCCCAGCTCACCGACCGGCAACTTCTGCCTGTCTTCTTCTGCTACCTATCCAAAATAATGTTTTCTGTCTTGTGTTAGTTCAAGCAATGGGGTCCAGTTTACCCTTGCACTTCATTTCATTATAGGCCTACATCACCACATTACTTGGCTTTTAACCAATGAAATTGATAAAGAGTTCTGCCATTTGCCCCTTCTACTATGAAATATATAGCAAAACGGTGCTGCATATATATGTATATATTTCCTACTGATCCAGGAAGGGGAAAAAAGAATGGAAATTCACCAGTCAGGGACCATGTTAAACCTAGTTCAAAGAAAACTATGGGTCATCGCCTGGCCAAAGTGTAGGAAACTACTGAAATACAGAAAGGATTTTTGAAAGCCAGCTTCATTTCCACCTGATTTACTCTTAGGAGTCCAGCAATTTAAGGTTGCAGTGTAGAAAATTCATTAAAATGAAAACAGTGGATTTCAACTGATGAAAATGTATATTTTAAAAAACAGGAGCCTTTGAAATAAAAGGCTTAGTACCCCTATGAAAAACAATCTACTTGTAATTCTATATTACTTAACATTATAACAAATGGCTATAGCCGTTCACGCTTTTTCTGTCTTCAACCTTATTGTTCAAACAGGAATTTTAATAAACTCTAAAGCAGGCAACTATTCTAAAATTTAAATTGGCCTAAATAAAAATATTATCACTGCGTATTTTTCATTCTGATTCTTACCATATACAGTATACTAGGTAGGACTAGCAATCTGATTCAGAATGAACTGGCACAATATTTTATTTGGTTCACCAGTCATGGGATCAGATATTTTAATGGTTGTTCCAGGTGGCCTCCAGGAAATACAAGAGGTCTTGAGAAAGACACATTTACAACTGGTGAATTATTAACGCTGATCAGAGTATATAAATCTCTACAGGAATTTTCTCATACCCTACAATGTGTAGCAGATTAACTCATGACTTGGGGTGGGGGTAATGAATGGGGAGGACATTGGTCACACTGGTTTGGAAGCAAGGGCCAGATCAAAATCAAATTAAGTTTTACCTTATGATAGAGGAGGGAGGAAGTCAAACATGCAAAATTTGCCTATCAACCATTCTATCTACTTGGCTTGGCAGAATTATATTGCAAGGCTGAGGGTTAATTTTGAAGGTATAAATTAATGAAATACATAAATAAAAGCCTGCAATCCCCATTGTAAAACAGTCTGTCAAAGCAGGCTGCATTTTGTCACATTGCATTTTTAGGACAAAGCAAAATGCTAAAGGCTATGACAACAACACTGAGGCTGAAGGGAATCCACTAGATAGAGAATCATAATTCTGCTTGCAATGAACACCCTCGTCTCTTCCCATTATCAAAACAATTAATCTTTCTTTTATAAGGAGGGTGTTGCCTTGCTCTTTAGCCTACATACTTCAATATATACTGTGATGAATATTTATCTGTAAGCATCGTATTGCTCATATGCTTTCATTTTAGCTTTCCTGCAGTCCTGACTCTTACACTTTTTTTTTCTCCTTTTATAAAGTTAAAATTGCTGCCAGCGGATGTTCTCTTTTATGTCTACAGAAGCGCATGTAATTTCAAGAATCATCTAGACCAAAGCACTGCCTGCTGAGAGCAGCCATGCCAGTGCTACTTCAAATGCAAAAGGCTGGTTTTTTTTTTCTTTTTAGTGAGGACAACCCAAGTTAGCTTCCAATTAGCAGAAATAAACATTCTTCCTGCACTGATGTACACACATACATATATATCCACTTCTTTCGGTTTAGGAAGACTTCCTCAGAACTGTTGTGTGATCTGGCTCCTGGCCAGCCATATGATGACTTAATGACAGTGCTACGTGCAGTGCGTGAGGCTATCAGCAATCAAACACTAACTTGGCTCCTGAGTACACTTCACAGAGAAACGGCTCAAGAAAGCAAAAGCATATACAAAACATACAGAACTGATTCTTGCTGAATACTTTCAGAAATCAGGGGGGGACGAGGATGGGAGTTGTTTGTCTTCCCTCTCCTTTTCATGATAAACACATATATTCAGAACTTTTCTACTTGTTGTTTTTGTTATGGTTGTTTGTCTCTCATACGTTCTTTGAAACCTCAGCTCAGGAGAGTGGGCCAAGAGGGAAAAGCATAGCAATTTGCTATTGTTTTTCTTTTTTTCTTTGGGGAAAAAAAATCAAAATTCGAAAGCCCTGTTTTGACAATTTCTAACTTTAATGCTCTTTTACGCCTTCAAAAAAAATTGCTGCCAGTTTTATTTCTCTTGTGCTTTAAAGGCTGTGAGATAAATTGTATAAGAGAGACCACATTCATTATTGCTGGGGTTCCCAGCAAGGGGGGGGGGAGGAACCCCAGCTCCTCCTGAAAGTTTTGCTTGAGAAATTTTGAAAGACAGTAGGTGGAAACTATTTAGTTGCACATAAAATGCTACTTCTCCCATCAAGGAGAAAGCAGCTGAGTTGAAGATGAGTTGTTTTGTTTTTTCAACGGCCTTTTAATGTTACTGTCCTTAGGATCCTTTCATCTTGGGAGACAACTGCCGCCGCAGCATTGGACCGAGTCGTGCCTTTGCGGCCTCTGACCCGACGTAGATCTCGATTGGCTCCCTGGTTTACCGGGGAGCTGAGAGAGATGAAACGTCGGAAAAGATGCCTAGAGAGATGTTGGAGGGCCAGCCGAACCGAACCTGACCGAACACGGGTTAGGATACATGTCAGATCCTA
>NW_015387637.1:371847-412207 GCF_001527695.2 Protobothrops mucrosquamatus
TATTTAATTCGAAACACAGCTTGTAATATTTGGTTTTAATTCGGCTTTTATCGGGGTTTATTTTCTGTATTTTTGTATTTTGTAATTTTTTGTATTTTGTGTTTACTATTTGCTTTTAATATGCTGTGAACCGCCCTGAGTCCTATGGGAGAAGGGCGGTATACAAATTAAAATAATAAATAAATAATAAATAAATAAAGTAAGTCAAGAGAATTAAAACAACACACGTGTAATTTAAAATTGCATTTAAAAAGTGAGTGGGATTTTAAAAAATGATTTCACCTGTTTCACAAGGGAATGCATACCCCTGATCTGATAAAGACACAGTGGCCACTGCAGATAAGGTCCTGCACTCCTGGTAGATAACAAATAGAGCAGGATTCGTGGCAGAACTTATTCCTACACATCCCAGAATTAAGGAGCAGATGTAAAGGAAATTTAAAGATCATCTAATATAATCCTTCCTGCAGGGTCAATTCAGGATCTGCTATATAGGATAAGATTCTAGAATTCCTGTCAGACAGCCATATATGTACTGTTTAAATATTTCCAGCATAAGAGAGCCAACTATCTTCTGAGGCAATCTGTTCCATTGTCAGTTTCTCTAATGTTTAGCAGAAATCTATTCCTCAGCTATTTCAACGCAAAGGTTCTACCTTTTTCTCTGGATCAACAAATAAATCTGTTCATCTTCCACTAGACAGCCTCAGATATCTGAAAGGCTGTTATGTTTCTTCTTAATCTTTTCCCCTAAGGCTAAACATATCCAGCTCTTTCAATCATTCCTTCTAAGATGTGGTTTCCAGACATCTCCACATCCTGTCTGCCCTCCTCCTCTAGTTTGGTAAGGTCCTTCTTGGAAAAATAAACTGTGGAGATACTTCAGTAATCAGCAAAAGATTACCCAAAACACTGATGAAAAAACTATGAAAGACAATGAATAACAGAAGGGCTCAACACAAAATAAATAAATACTCAAAGATAATTGAAAAAAACTAGGACAACAGGGTGGGGTGCATTGTGTAGAATGTACGTGTCCCAGGATAATGTTATGGGATCCAGTATGGGTTTGTCACCTCAGGGTGTGTGGATGATGTGACTGTACTGTTCAAGGGTTGGGTCAGGAAGCTTAAGCATTGTGCCAGCTATTTAACCAGGTTATACAGTATATAGGGGCTCCAGTACAAGTCCAAAAGCTTGGAAGAATAAAACTCTGGTCCTGGTGATTGACTCAGATTGGATCCTGTATGCATTGCTGCTTTAAAGCAATATACATTATGAGTAATGGAACATCCTAGTTTTCCAACTAGTTCTCATTCTGGAGCCAAACTTTAGGATAACAAGAATACCCATAAAGTTACAGAATATCCATAGAATTACAGATGTCAGAATGTCCACTAGATCAGGGGTCCTCAACCCCTGGTCCGTGGCCCAGTACAGTACTGGTCCACAGCATGCCAGCAACCAGTCCGCACAAACAAGCAAAGCCCCATCCGCGAGATGCAGGCAGCACACAAAACCCTGCACTCTCCGGTCCGCAATAAAACCTCTCTCCACGGAACCGGTCCCTGGTGCCCAAAAGGTTGGGAACCTCTGCATTAGATATATAATTAGCTGTGTTACAAGCTGTGATATCAGCAGTAAGGAACAATTAGTGGCAACACTAGCAGGATATAGCAACAGGAACATGTGGGGATCAGTACTGTCTTGACAAAAAAAGCAACATATATCCGAGGACATCATTGTAAACTGACAAGTAATGCTGCAGTTTATAAGCAGCTACCAAGAGCAAGGTTCAAACGTGTAGTTTGGAACAGTTGTATTTGCATATACAGTATTGTGGCCTGAAGATTTTCTGGACTTGCAGCTCCTGCTGCATTAGCAGGTGGAATCCATGGCCAGGTCCAAACTCAGACAAGATTCATCAAACAGCGCCCAATGTAGTCAGTGTTAATACTCAGCATGAACAGAGAAAATATTCGGTCATGAGACACATGGGATACTCAGCCTTCCAGGAATCTAAAAATACATTCTCATTATAGCCATATGAAACATCTTCCTCTTTTTCAGCATCAGGCTGAAACTGAGACATGATTAAAATAAAATAACCCAAGGAGCTTCATTTCAAGTTAATCTAAATAAAAACGATGAAATATTTGAAACCAACACTTGAATTTTCCTCTTGTCCTTTTCCCTCCTGTTTCCTCCTGATCCTGTTTTTTTTTCTCTTGTCTTTTTAAATGAAAGGCCTAAAGCAGGGCTGCCTTTGTTTTAATCTTCTTTAAGTCAATCCAAGAGCCCTTCAAACTAAAAAGTGGAATATAAATGCATCAAATAAATGTATCTGCATGACGATGGAGAATGGCTAATAATAGTTCATTCATGTGTCCTGTAAGAGAACATGGCCAATTTTCTTGCAGCCCACCAACTGAATGCAGAACATTGCAAGGCAGAAAAATGTACTTGCTTCCTTTGCATTTGTATAAAAAAAGCTAAAGACAAAAGCTTTTTAAAATTCCCCCTCTCTCCATTTCTCTGCTTAGCTGAAATCCATGGAAATAATTTATATTATACAAATGGGTGGCCCTGGACCTATTCTAGTCAGGGCTACTTGTTACATGGATCTTTCACATCTCTCTCCCCCACCCTGTGTGTGTGTGTGTGTGTGTGTGTGTACTATGTGTGGGTGCATTAGAAAGTAAGGATATGCTTGGATCTCTTTCTGAATGAAGGTAACGTTTATTTACTTATTCTGATTGTTACTATATTGTATTTTTTTATTATTTGTCATCACCCCTTTCTCCCCCTCTGCTCTCAAAAAATCAGCAGAGAAATGTTAACATTTCAGAAGAATTCCAGATCAAGTCCTTCTTTCTAACTCAATCTGCTAGCGGGGTGAGAATTGTGCTTGCTCTGGCAGTCTGTAGTTGGGCCCAATTTTCTCAGCAGGTCTACTCAGAAATAGAAATACATTTTGTGATGGACATTGTGTCTTCCTAGTACAATTTCTAGTCAGTAGAAAAAGGTAACCTGGTTGTTACAGGCACATTTTCATTTCCACTCTGATCAATGGTACCTATGGAGATCATTAAACTCAGCAAGATGGTGGATGGAGTATTAAACACAAACCCTGCCCTTTTTGTACATGCATAAGTGTCACACAAAGATTCAAAGGTGCTGGGGCTTGTATAGCGACACTTCATGCACCATCTGTCCAATGGTGACATGCAAATCCTGCAGACATCAACAGTTTGATACTGCAATCTGCAACCTTTGTTCTTCTGATATTAGAAACAAGAAAGGGGTTAATGAATAGAAGTCTCATGGAAACAATGATTCACAACCTATGTGAAGTTTACAAACTGCTGACAGAGAACATCTCTGAAATACTTTCAACTTGGTAGTTCCTCATATGAAAATTAGTACGAAACTCTTAAGTACAGATTACACTCATACATGGGGGCAATAATAACTGGCATGAATGCACCTAGCCAATCAAAATAAGTTTTACTTAGTGGCATGTCAATGTTACTTTAAAAAGTAACATGAGCATGTTTGGTGGATGCAGTGGTTCATGCAAGAGGGAATCAACAGTAGTCTCAACCTGAGCAGTAAACAGCCAGTCAAGATGCGGGAATGGAAGAAAGGATTTCACTGATTGCTACATTGAAGTGATTCTCATTATACAGATATGCTGAAGGATCATGCCCACAGATTTCGTAATCCAGATGCACAGAACAACAGAGAACTGAAATATGAAAGTGTAACAAAATAACAATCCTAGCAGCTCAACTCAGAGATCTTCAAGTTAAGGATACAATAACAAAATTGTGATTCACAGGTTTCCTCAATATAATCACTTCAAAGATGAGAACCAAGTGATTTTTCAATAAGCAGGTAACAAAAGCCTAAAAGCAAAGTGGAGACTGATTCTGGAAAGAATACTTGAGCCATTGCCAAGATTACTGAATGTATCAAAGCCTGATGCTGAATTAGACACTGTAATACACCTGTAAAACATTGTAAACGTTTTATATTTGTAATGTACACAAATATTCTGCAAACAGACTCTGTCCAAAGAAATGTAGAGCGCATACAAGCCCTAATTCATTAGCATTTTATTTTGAAAATTGGATGCAAGCACCTAAATGAGATTCTGTATGTGTACAAAACCGAAAGTTGGAATTGTAACACACATGAAACAATCAGGAAGGAACTGTGGATTGCCCTCTTGGCTTAACCTAAAAAACCCTCACTATTTACATCTTTTTTATACAGTATTAATGGTAAAAGCACATAAGTTTATGGAGCCCTTATTGTTTCTTACATCTCACTTTTCTCAAAAACTCATTTTTGATTTTGAAACTCAGAACAGCTATCTTACATTTTCTGTTGATTATTTTGCTCATGTTGTTTTTTTTAAATTTCTTATCTTTATTCCATTCCGGTTTCTAAGATCAACAGCCCAACAAAAAAGTAAATTTCAAATAGATTTGTTTCAGCAGTTTTAAGAGTATGTAGAAAGGGACTAATTTCATCTGACCTGTATTATACACATCATGTGAGATTAAATATCAAAAGATAAAAAGAATGCAGAATAACAGAGTTGGAAGGGACCTTGTAGGTCTTCTAGTCCAACCCCCTGTTCAAGCAGCAGCCCTATACAATTGCAGACAAATGGCTGTCCAATCTATTCTTAAAAACATCCAACATTATGGATGGAGCACCCACAAGTTCTGGAGGTAAGATGTTCCAATGATTGTTCTCACTGACAGGAAATGTCACCTTAATTCTAAGTTGAATCTCCTTGTTAAGCTTCCTTCTGTTACTTCTTGTCTTGCCCTCACGTGCTCTGAAGAATAGACTCACCCCTTCCTTTCTGTGACAGCCACTCAAATAGTGGAAGACTCCTATCATGTCACCCCAATCCTTCTATTTGTTAGACCACACATTCCCACTTCCTGCAACCATTCATCATGATTTAGCCCCCAGTCCCCAATCATCTTTGTTGTTCTTCTCTGCATTCTTTCTGGAATCTCAATAACTTTTTGTATCGTGGTGACAAAAATTGGATTCAGTATTCCAAGTGTGGTCTCCCCAGTGCAGTATAAAGGAGTACTAATACTTCATGTGATATTGATTCTCTGTTAATGCAGCCTAAGTCTGTATTGGTTTTTTTAGCAGCTGTGGCACACTACTGACTCATATACTTAAGTGATTGTCCACTAGGACTTCTGTACAGTTACTGTTGTTGAGCCAGGTACTACCTATTCTATATCTGTGCATTTGGAGATTTTTTTGCCTAAGTGTAAAACCTTAATTTTTTCACCACTAAATTACATGTTGTTGGATTGGACCCAGTGTTCAAGTCTGGAAGACCTTTCTGGTTCCTGAGTTTAAAAGTGTTGGCTATTTCCCCCAGCTTGGTATTGTTCCCCTTCTATCCCTTCCTCTAAATCGTTTATGAAGATGTTGAAGAGTACTGGACCTAAAATAGAACCATGAGTACTCCACTGCTTGCTTCCCTCTATGTCAATGTAATTCCATTGAGGACTACACATTGAGTGCGGTTGGTCAGCCAGTTACAAATCCATCTGGTGGTGATGCTGTCTACTGCTTCATATTTTTCTATCTTACCAAGAAGTACAGTGTGATTTACTTTGTCAAATTTAGTCATAAGGCACCCTCTTGATTGAATGTGGCCAAGAAAAAAAATCCAGAATAAAGGTAGGCAGACTAGGAAGAATGTCTACACATTTCAATTCTTGTAGTGACAACCTTTTATTTCTCTCTATGTAAATGAATTATTATCATTCCTTCCTAGGATAAAAATTAAAGTTGCACTTCAGATCTTCACCCTGATATTAGGAGGCTTGACCCTTCCTAATGGGATCAGGAAAAAGCATCTCTCAGAGCTATATGACATTCCACTACACACACATAAACATCATAACGATGGCACATTGATAGTTAATAGTCAACTTCTACTTCAATTACAAACTGTACTAAACCTGTGCTATAAAAGCAGACTCTAGACCAGCAGGCAGACCAGATAGGGGGTCAGGTCTGTTGCTAATGCAATGAGATTTATATCAATGGCTCATTGGTGTTACCCAAGTAATCAATGAGAAATAAATGTCTTAAGATGTATAACCTACCATGGAGGAGCCCTGATTATTTCCTAGTTCATCGATCATGCTGGAAACTGCTGCACGAAGAAAGCAAGAGTATTAATCTCCTAGCAATGACCCTCCCCACACCTTTTTCTCCCCAACAGATACAGCTTTTTTCCTCAAATGGAGATATATAAATATATATGGTTTGTCCTTTGGATATGGAACCTAGAGAGATGCTGCCACCATCTGACAATAAGAATTGTGTTTTAGATGTTTAAGCTACAGTTACTCTCAGTTTGGGTTAAAAACAGGATGCATTAGAAGAAGCAGTCAACCACAGCATTTTTATATTAAACTGTCAATGAAGACTTTCTTCTATTCTGTTTAAATATCAAGGTGACACTATAGCAAATGAAAAGGGAAAAAACACAGATTGTGAATACATAGTAATGCAACACAAATGACTCCTCCTGGCTGGTGACTACATATGGGGACCAAACTTTACAGAATATAAACAGTTGGGTGTTGGAAAGGCTCAGCCTTTTTATTTGTAGTGTATTGACTGCTTCTTTGTTTTAAAAGAAAAACTTTTGTTTCTCAACCAGATTTTCACAATTGCACTAAAAGCACAAAAGCATCCCCAAGCTATCCACAGTCTGTCACCATTTAGAGAAGGACAAAACACATATTTAAGATGTTCTCCTTGTTTCCCTGAGTTACTTAAGCCCTCACTTCACAGAATAGTTTCTTGAAAGCCTAAAGGGGAGTTTTCAAAAAGCTCCAATTTTTGACAGGCAGAAGTTTTCCCAAGGGCAGCAGTGCTTACCACTTCAAGGCCTTGCTATGTAATATAGGAATCTGACAATTGTTGATATGCTTCCAGAATCAGTCAGGAAACACAAGAATGTCTATGTCCCTTTGTGCTGTGTTTTGTATAATACAGGCCCCAATCTATATACCTGCTAGATACAGTATTCCTGAAAACCAAACCAAGCCTGTTTTGGGCTATAAAATTGTCCCTAATCTAAACGTAATGCTGCCAAACACCCTGTTGTAGCTAAACATTGTAGTTAGTGAAACAACCACAGTATTCCAATGACCATATTAACTGCTGTAAATGCAACTGATTTTTATTGTCAAAAATTACTTTTGTTGCAACACATTATTACTCTGATTCTGTATAGATTTGCAGGAATTTGTATAGAAGCAAGCGGTAGTTTTTTTTAGCAAAACCTATTATGGAACAAGGCCTGTGACAGCTATAGTAAAAGGCCAACTACAAAGAGGATGTATTGACTTGGAACTCTAAACTACAAGAACTTTGCTCTCATTGCCCACTAAATTCTGCATACTGATGCTTTTGAGAAAACAAAAGGTAAAAGTAATGTGGAATTCAAATGTCACGATTTTCTGGATCAGTCAACAAGTTAAGATCATTGCTGCATCCAATTATTAAAGTAGATGGGGCAGAAATTTGTCCAAAGTCGACAGACAGCTGTCCTGGGCAATGAATACGACCTTTGGCAGAGTTTCTAATTTAGATTGCCAAAATTCAAGAATTCGGCATCTGTTGCCTATACTTAATATAATATCATAAAGATGAGGTAGGAATGTTAGGATTAAATATGTTATACAAGATAGAAGGGTATCTGAGTTAATATGCTGGTCCAGTGAAGATTAAAAGGAAACATAGAGATCCATGTTAAACCTTAAATTACTTTAAACTAGAGAAGAAATAACCTCTAAGGGAGACAGGGACGTGGAAGACGGCAGCGGCAAAAGCTGGCCCTTATTTGGAAGTTACTATACTGAGGAAGGTTAGCCTAGGAAAAAAAAAATCATAAAACTGAGTCAGAGTGTGTTGATGTCAAAGTACAGTAAATGATTGATTAAAAATAAAGAAGAACCCCTTTTTGGTCTGTTGTTGGTTAAGGGAGAAATAAAATAGAAGAAAGCATTGCTCTGCCCCTCAGAAGGGAGTTTTGTCTCTCAGACTGCAGAATACGGAACAAGTGTCCTACACAAACAAACGCAAGATACAAAAAAGGCTGGAATGGAGGCTTAGAATTCTTTGGGACTTGAGTCAACCCTGACCTTCCCTTTGTGGACTTTCTGAGGTTAGGAGTTCTTCCAGATGCTAGAAAGAGCTGGCTCTTACAATCTCCCTCTCCAAGGTCACAGCCCTAAGCTCCAACTCCAGAGAGGGGGAAACAGACACATAACTATGTTCCTTGGTATATTCTACATATATTCTTCAAAAATGAAAAACAAAATGAGCTTACTACATATACCTGCAAGCACAATGGGCTGACTGTATGATGACTAATGTAACTCAATACCACAGGCTATAAATCATAGTGATGGGTGTCTGCGAATTTTCCTTTGCCTTTTCATGTGAAAAGTCAACCTAGCGTATTTGTAGTGTTATCAAAGGGTTGACCCAAGACATTTCATTCTCTAAAGGTGAAAAGCAAATAGCAAACTCCCCATAAACTAAGGTACAAAGTATCTAAGATTTGGCACTTGAAGCAGAATTCCCATAATGGTCAATCTCTAACACTAATTAAATAATGACAAAGTAGCCATTTTCCTTAACCCCTACAGTCAGCTGATTGGGGTGATCGCCTCAGTTTTCCTACGATAGGCTCCTTAATCTGGTAGCGTGGAGTTTCTCAGAGATGACCTTAAAGAAATTGCACAGCAACAGCTACAAAAGCAGGTTTTCAGCCCCGGAAATGAATATATTAGAAAGACACTCAAACTGGCTTTGCCTTAACTCCCTGCCTAGGATATAAGAGGGAGAGAAAGAAAAACACAGACAGCTTTCAAGAGCCCATTATTAGAGCTTATCTCAATAAAGTATATTTTCTAACCATTCTAGAAGAATCTGTTTCCTGACCTGGTCTACCTGGAAGGTATTTTCCTGAGGGATTAAAAACACATCTGTGCAGCTAATTAAAAACACTGCAGCTCCAAAGTATTTGGAGGCCTTAGGATGTCCCTATTTTGCTGTACATATATAAGATATTATAAACCAAGATTTACAATTCAGAATATTTTTTTACAAATCCTAAGATATTTACTTCTTGAAAAGTTTTTTTTTTAAAAATAGTATTAAGTTTAATAAATTCATGTAGCATTAAATCTAGTAAAATGAGGTTTTACTGATTTTATCACATATTTTTCTGATAACCCCTGCTATGATTTTTATGACAATGAAAGGGATAGATTAAAACAAAATATTCATTTGTTTGTTTTTATATACAATCCCAAGTCAATAGTCAAAGAAAACATCATGTTTTTAAATAATTTGCACAATGTCCGTTCAATCCAACTGGAATTTTTCTCTTAATTTTCAGCAATAACTTAAAAATGGCTATGCTATTACAATTATCATAGAAGAGCCATGGTGGCACAATGGTTCGAATGTAGTATTGCAGGCTAATTCTGCTCACTGCCAGGAGTTTGATCTTGACAGCTCAAGGTTGACTTCCAACCTTCTGAAGTCAGTAAAATGAGGACCCAGATTGTTGGGGACAATATGCTGATGTTGTAACTTCCCAGAGTGCTATAAAACACTATCGAACAGTATATAAGTCTAAGTGCTATTGCTATTATGAAAAAACAGTAACTTTCCTTAGTGACAGAAGCTCTATATTAAAATACATCATTTTATGCAAAAAATATAAAAGAATGAATAGATTTTTATTTTATTACTAGCTGTACCCAGCCACGCGTTGCTGTGGCTCAGTCTGGTTAAATGGAAAAGAAAGAAAAGAGAAAGCGCACGTTTGTAATATATCACGTTTTTACCTGTCACAGGTGTGACATCTATATAATAGTAGGTATATAAAAACATGTGCGTATTCGAATGCAATGTTGTGTCGAAATTTCAAAGCAATCGGTGAAGAACTTTCGGAGATTTAAGATTTTGAACAAACGAACATTTACATTTTTATTTATATAGATATTCAGGCAGTATAGACAGCATGCAATAAAATAGCTTTTAGTTGTTTTATTTTTACCATCTTCAGAAAATCTTTCATTTCATACAAACCCCCATAAAAATGAGATGATAGAAAACTGTACAATCGCTATTATATCTGCCACATATGCTGCTCAGTGACTTCAAGATGAACATCTCATATGAAACCCATGCCAAGACCATTTTTTCATATACTACTTGACTGTATGGTATTTTAAATCTTAAGTGAAAATCTCAAATTCATGGATCACTCAAACATGAAAACCAGGCATTACTTGCTAGTAACCAAATGACAGTCAGCTAACTATTTTTACCACCCAAATATCACATACAGAACAGTTCATATTTAATTAAGATGCCCGACAAAGACATGTGGTAGGAAAAAACACAGGGGACATGTATGTAGAGAGATGGAAAGTTATTCCAGTCTTTTATTCAGTATGCCTAAAACAGTATGCCTAAAACAACCAGAATGTAAAACAACAGAACTATTAATTTTCACTTGGTACTAAGGCACAATTAACTGCCGTCTGACCTAAGATGAAAGATCTCTGCATAAACTATTTCCCCTTAGCACATTCCAGATTTTTTCATTTACTTTTGCCCATAAGCTTATGAAAGAAGAATGACATTTACTGAAGCAGCTGATTCAAGAAGGAAATAAAGATACCAACGAAATTTGTAAACTCAATTAGACACCTGGAATTCCTTTTCCAACCAAACAGGTTTGCCTTTCAGCAGACACACTTGTTCACATCAATCAGCATAATGAACATCCATGTCTTTCCATTCATTAGGGATATGTTTCATGCATTATTCATTTTGAAAGCATTTCTGGGGGTAAAAGGAATTATAATAAAACATGTAAGCAGAAGAAATTGTCTAATTCTCAGACAACCAATGTCCATCTACTCTGATATCCTCCAGATGTATTGAGACTATAACTCCCAGAATTCCCAGGCAGTAAGAGTGCAGCATATTGATGAGAAATTCTAGGCACCAGAGTAACAGACACTAGAAGGCATCGGGCAAGGAAAGGCTCTTCTATGAATTGTGTGGGTTCACATAAAACTAAACCGTAAAATGATTTTTCTGGGTTTGGAGAATTTAAGGCTCAGAGGAATTCATTATATGAATGCAGACTTTTAGAAACCATGGCTTGGTTATGTCTGCCTTGGTTTAGAAATTGCTTGCTTCATTTTGCATATTGTGCATGCCCAGCAATTTATCCAATAACCATAGTTAAGCAAAATATGGCTTATTATGAAATGTTCACTATGCTCAATATGACTACATCTATGATATACATATATTCTACATAGTTTTCTTTGTGGGATGGAGAAAAATCACTTCAGAAGGAAATGACACCCAGACAGAATTTCATCCATTTCATTCCAGTTTAATATAAATACTGTAAACCTGATTATATGGATCCTTTTCATGAACCCATTATGTCAAAAATGACTGCAATCCTATACATATTTAGTTGTATGTAAGTTCTACTGAATACAATAGGACTTTTTCTAAATAATCTTTTTTTTTAAATTTTTCATCTGAATGCAGACATCCTCATAAACCAAAAGGTACTGGATACAAATTCTGTGAGCTGAAGGTGGCTGACAGACTAATCAGAGACAAGCCACTCACTATCTGGGAAGCAAACATCTAAGCATTGCAAAGATCTAAGATAAGAATAAACACAGTATGAAGATCTCATATGAGATGAACCCATTCCCATCAAAGTGCAAAAAAGTTACTGGAAAACAGGGAATGGGAGAAGGAAAATGCCAAATCTACCCAGGGAAAATCTGGAGTGGAATGGCGTCTTATGGAGGAGAACACTACAGTTATACTCCACGCTGTAATGTTTTATTATTGATAATGTAAGATTAAAAAATCACAACTGTTGTAGAAAATATTTTGAAGACTGGACAATTTTCTTCCATTTGTGATACCAAATATTATTCCATTCAAATACACTAATTGCACATATGTAGGATTATTTCCAAACTAATTGGTTAACTTTTGATAATTAATACATTTTAAACTGTTGATTACATTACTAATTTCCTGAATAAAACCATTAAGTAGAAGCAATCTAGAACTAAGGAGAAACTTCCTGACAGTGAGAACAATTAACCAGTGGAACAACCTGCCTCCAGAAGCAGTGAATGCGGTGAAAGTCATTTCTATATATTTTGTTAACAATCAAGACCATGTTAGAAATCCATGTCCTCCAGATGTTTTGCGACTATATTTCCCAGAATTCCCTGGTGGCAAGAGTACAGCACATTAATGAGGAATTCTAGGCAATGGAGTATCAGACACTGGAAGGCAAGAAAAGAATGTCCTATACACCATGGTTTGTACAATACTAAACCATAACATAGCTTCTTTGGGTTAGAGAATTTAAGGCTCAGACGAATACAGTAAAATAAAAATAAAATATATGAAATTAAGAATGGTTCGTCAAAATTTCAAAAACATGTTTCAAAGTTCTTTTAGTATTTGATGATGGATGTCACTGTTTTAATCTCCACAGTAGGCTAATTTGCTTCACAGGAATTCACAGGAAAGGTTGCTTAAAGAGTCAAAAATTTTGGTTCCTATAGGAATAAGAGCAGAATAATAACCAAAGGCAATACTGATTTACAATTTGATTAAAACTAACCTGCTGCTATATTTTGATTCCAAGAAAACAAAATAAAAGGCATGGTATACCAAGAATCCAGATAAAACCATAGGGCATTTAATTGGCATGACAGATAATCATTTATGAAGCAGAGAGATGAGAAACATGTAGAATGTGTTAGACAATTAGTTCTCCTCAAATTATATCCACAAAACTGGATTATGAGTCTTCATAAGAGAATTTTCTATTCCCCAGCCAGAAGATTCACCCTCTCAGAAATGTGTATTCTATCATGGTTCAGGCTAAGACTTCTGGCACCACCAATCTACATTGATTAATAATTTCTATAGCAAATATCACTCTACAGATCCTTACATTTAAACTCTGCCTTTCACAAGTATATTAGGCCTAAAATATAACAAAGAGCAGTTGAAAAATTATATCATTATATAGATCTTCCTGAATTCAAATTAAATATTCTAACTTTTGCATGAAGTTTTTATCCGATTGGGATGTTGTTTTTTCAGACCGAACTGGATGCAAGCATTTTCAAAACAGTGTTCTTATTTTTTCACAGGATTCTAGAGCTAGGTCTCCTTGTTCACACTGCTTAAACCAAGTTAAATTAGATAACTAGTTAAGATGAGAGAGAATATTTTGTTGATTATCAACCTTTCATAATCTGTTTCTTTTGAAAACTCTCAGTGATCAACTGATGTCTTAATTATTAAATATAACAGGACTGTGATTGTTAAATTATAACCATTGGTAATACATGGACAATACATGATACACAGACATAATGAACTAAATAAATCACCTATGCTCTATTTCACTTTTTAAAAACGCTGTTAGGAAGATAATATGAAAAGCATGTTTTCCATAAAGAAAACAGAAATCATAGAAGCATGGAAACAAAAATCCATCAAACTGGAAATTTGTAACACCTTGTTTTTGTAAAAAAAAAAAAAAAAAAAAAAAAAAAAAAAAAAAAAAAAAAAGGCAAAACAAGAAGCAAGAAATAAAACCACTTAAAAACCTATACCTGATCTTGCTTGACAAGTACAATATAAACATTAATTTTGATACAAAGCCACAGCAACTGCTCTGGGATCTCTGCCAAAGCTGAATTCCTCCATCTGACATTATAAAATAAATGTGTTCTATTTACAATTCTAGTGATTTTTGTCCAGTGTGATGAACACCGGGCAATAACATGTGTACTTGGTTAGAAAAAGAAAGACAAACTGCATATTTCTCCAGGATCATCTACTGTAAACTACAGCAATGCTGCTTTCCAAATATGAAACTCTTTTGTGACTTTATAATAAACAACAGTAGTTTCAAAGGTGTTAAGTCTTCGGCAGTGCTATAGTAAATCTTATTCACATTGCCACTAAATTTTAAGCCCAGAAGAGAAACACATTCACACTTCTGAAGCTTACAGATCTATGAGATTTAACAGTAACAGTGATTTTTTTTTTAAGATATGCATAGGCACCAATGAGGAGAAACAGTCATTATGAGTTGGATCCAAAACAAGGTTTCCACAAATTAATATACTGACGCCGAGATGAGAATTATGACAATCTTACATTCATTTGATTCAGTGAGCTCATACTCATGTAATCACCTTTTGAAACTTTCTGACAAGCAAAGTCAATGGGGAAGCCAGATTCACTTAACAACTGTGGCAAGAAAGGTTGTAAAATGGGGCAAAACTCACTTAAAAACTATCTCACTTAGCAACAGAAATGTGGGCTCCATTGTTGTCATAAATCGAGGATTACCTGTACTTTTCCTGACCTGGCAACAGCAGTGGAATTATATCAATGCAAGATAAAATATTAACTATTATGTGAATTATTAGAATTTGGCAGTTCTTTTAGATGAGAAGCAAAAAAGGTGCTGCATTTGCACCATTGTGCACTCCCAAGCATCTTTTTAAAAACACTGTGTAGCTTTCTAAGATACAATTAGATTTCTTTAGAAGCAGGCCTTAATCTTCTCCTAGGATTTGTTAACATGCCAACATTATTTCAGTTAATGCCAAGGGAAAACTAATCAAAAGCATTTGACCCACCAAATTTGACTTTTGACTGTGATAGGATATAAATGCAATAAAGAAATAAATATACCTGCCCAGTATTTTTTAAGCTAGTATATAGCAGTATGTAAAAATGAACTATAAATTTAAGATTAACCGATAGGACACAATCATTTTGTTTTTATTAGTTACTTTAATAGGAAATGTTGACTTCTGTGCCTGTAATATGTTATCTTAGTCTGTTTAAGACTAAGAACAATGTGAGGCTTATGCTTCCAACTATACTTTTAGTAACAGATATACCTGCTTAGGCTTGATTTTTTTGAAATGGGAAGCATTACCATAATTACTACTTGCTAGTACTGATTTTACATAAGCACTCCAGGATGGTTTATAACTATGCAATGTCAGGCGTACCTAGTCAGAACTAAATCTTACCAAGTACAAAGACACTTGTTCCCAAGATCATAGCCCATTTAAAATAATATTAAATTTGCAAAAATTTTCTAATTAAATACTTCTAGTGCAAATGTAATAAATTTCTAACAAATATAAAACAACCTTTGGTTGCAATGTACATTTGATTCTTCTTAAAATTTCAACCCCTGGGAATAGCGTTAAGCAAAACTTAGATATGTCTTTCAAATGTTCATTAAAAAATTATTGGATTAAAGTAATACCCCTTACATTTTATAGTGAAGATTCTATTTAATATTTTTCCATCCTGCCTGAGATTTCTAGTGGTCATCCCAACACAACAAGAAGGCACCAGATGATAGAAACTGCACCACTGTGACCAGAGGATATGGCTATGCCATTTCTTCAGCATGCTAAGGAAATCAGGAACACCCTGTGGTAATGTGCATTATTTACATCATGGATGGCATTCGCTTCCATTTTTAGGGCTAGCCAGCATGACAGGCTCTGCACTGTCCTTAAGCTATAATTAGATCAATTGGATAGATGAAGTTTGAATTTACTATCATAGAGCATTAATGTTTAGCTCCTACAAGGTAAAGATCAGCTATATACTATGACAGCTATATTTAATTTTGAAAGTGATTAGAAGAACATGAAGTTGAGGGTCTTATCTGTATTAGGTATTATATTATGGCAAGTGGATAAGCTTTTTACATTTTTAATTATTTGCATTTTGTCAGCTTACAAGTTTAATATATTATTATTACTGGTTTGTCGTACAGCCAGCCAGATGTTTAGAATGGATTTGGAATTATATTTATCCATGTTTCACCAATGTAAACACTGTGATCTGAGGAGGATATGTGTGTGCATGACACAGCACCTTTTAGAATAATGGAGATTTACTGTAACATCTCACCAACAACATGTGCTATGACAGATGGATGAATTGTTGTAAATAACCAAATCAATTAAACTGAAAACCGAATGACAAGAACTTGGCTTTCCAGACATTCAATCAACCATTTTTTTCAAGGCAAGTAGTTTTCTCAAAGTTCTCTGTAGGAATCAAGTATATGCAGGTTGACTTTGGGGTTGGTTGGTTGGTTGGTTGATTAGGAAACCTTGACACTGTAAATTATAGGTTGGGTAACCAAGACATATTGTCCACAATAGTTCTAAGCACCTTTCATACTGAATTCAATGGGATCTACTTCATAATAAGTGTGCTTACACCTGTCACTTTGGAACGTTAATTGTCAAGAAAAAATGAAAAAAGAAAAATGTCTAGATGAAATTCTGATCAAGAGTTCCACCTGTGACCCAAAACAATGAAGCTTTAAAAACAGTTTAATGTTATATTATGTAGACTAAATCACTAACAAAAGAAGAGCTTTAGAAATTCTAGTTCATTCAGTCACTAGCAGAAAGAGACAGGCTTTTGATTATGATTTTGGTTTTGTTCAAACATTTAAGTGACACAATTCACTCTTCTATTTCAATGACAAAAAAATCAAATTGCTTTGAAAAAAATTTAGGAATAAAGTTTGATACAAAGGGAAAATATTAGTATGGCTATTATGGCAGGCCTTTCTGTTACACCAGTGTAATCATTGTAATAAATTTAATAAATTATTAACCTTTCAAAGCACCTCTGAACGTTCTGTATCAGTAATCCTAAACACATTTACTAAGCGGTACTTATTCTGAGTAAACACTTGTTTCAGGTTAATAAAAATTTGAAGTGGCATATGAATTACACCAATGCTAACTTCAAACATCAGAAGGAATTAACTCTTGTACACAAACATTCTGCAGCATCTATTAATTTATTAAATTTATTAATATGGATTTTACAGATTCAGTTGTGCAGTGGACTCTGTTGGAATAAAAATGCATTAATTAGAAAGGTAATAAAGTTAATCCCTCAAGACAAGCTAAAGTAGTTTGATAAGCACTTGATTATTTGAGCACAACAATCAAAGTCAAGTTTAGTTGAATCAGACTTTTGCAAACTTTTAACAAAATAAGGTTGCTATCTACAGCAGCACCAGCAAAGTTTTAAAGATTTATTACAAGGCTGGTATTACAACTGTTGTTCAAGAACTACTTTTAGAAACCAGAAACAAAAAAAAAATACTCTGCATATAGGCAGATTTGTCATTCACACTAATATCTTACTAAATTTAACTTTACAAATTGTACATTCATTAGCGTATGCAATACTTAAATATACTAAGTTGTTAAACTGACTTAGACATCACAATGGATCTTATTTACATGATAAAGTTTAGGTTCAAGGTTTTTAAAAAATGAGAGAGAAAAAGATTGAAATTGCTCTCTATGTGGCACTTCAAGCTCACCAATTAATTCCAGGAGCAATAGTGAAATGAATGAAATAAACCCCTTAAGTCAAACATTCAACGTCTTATTTTTGAAGCTCTTACCTTGGACCTTTCCTTGACATAGTATTTACCCAATCTACTGCCACAAAACATCACCAGTCTATCTATCAGTGACAGGAGAAAGTTGATGGCCTCGCATCCTTTCTCAGTGCCTGCGATCCACTTTATCTTGTCTCCTCGCAAGTGTCTCTTGGAGATGCCATGGCGCTGGCCGGCCAGTTGACCATCCTGCAGCTCCCCACTATAATGCATCTGTTTTACACATTCCAAGACGCAATCCCCTATGATCTCGCCCAAGAAATTGTCCAAGTAGCAAAAGCCAATATCGCGCAAACAAGGTACAATGTAGTCCAGGGCAATTTTCTCTAAGTCTAATCTCATAATATCGCCCAATGGCATTTCACCCTCACCCTTAAATAATGTCAAAAAAGAGCAATCAAGCATTGGATTTGTCCCAGAGCGTGGGCTGCTTGAGTATCGGTTATTCTAACAAAACGAATCGGCCGCTCGCTTCAGCAGGTCTAACTTCTCAGATTGCGACGGAGAACCGCAACCAGGCAGAGTTGCTCTGTGTCAGGGAAGCAAT
Organism: Protobothrops mucrosquamatus; assembly: GCF_001527695.2. Classification (NCBI taxonomy): domain Eukaryota; kingdom Metazoa; phylum Chordata; class Lepidosauria; order Squamata; family Viperidae; genus Protobothrops; species Protobothrops mucrosquamatus. The sequence goes on from NW_015387637.1 coordinate 390,039, forward strand.
GAAGCAGAGCGCTCAAAAGTTTTGCTCAAGTAGTAAGTAACACTCGGTCTTCCGTGCAGCCGGCGGTCACCATCTCAAGTTCCTCGCCACTCCTGGCGACCCAAAGCTTCAGAATACAACGAAGAGCAACTGCACCACTCCCCCCCCCGCACCCCCGGGGCTGCCTTCCACCTACGGTAAGAGTAACACCTTGGCTGAAGATCTTTGCTATCTGTTCTGAGGCCAGGAGATCAGTGTGAGAAGTGAACACCCCCTTTGGCTGAGACGATCACTCCCCCCTTTTGGGGAGCCACGTCCGGCAAACTCCTTTCCCATTTATTTACCAAGGCAGCAGATGGGCCCCTCTCTGATTAATACGTCTGCTACGTGCAGGATGTGTTCCCAACTTCTACAGCCAGCGGCACGTGGGTGGAGCCCCGGCCCAGAAACAATCTCTCCGCGCGCCCACACATCAACCAAAGGGAAGCGTGGACGCAGCCAATCAACGAAGAGACGAGGCGTGGCTTCGAACGGCGTTTTCCAGCCCCTTCCCCCGCCCCCCAATTCACGGCTGGAATTGCCGCGTGGGGGGGAAGGGGAGTCGAAGAGCCGCGTGGCTGCAGGAGGCGTGACTTGAGGCTTGCCGGGCCTGAAGACCACACTTCGAGGGGGCGTGGTCTCCGCCATTGAGGAATTCTACCCCAGCATGTACGCTTCTAATACGGCCACATACTACAGGCCAATGTAAACAAACGGGAGGGAAAAGGGTGTAAGCGCGCAAGTGACAGTGGAGTTTCTTTTGGCAACTGAATATACCCCGAGAGGGGTTGAGTTTACAAGTGCTCAGCATTTTTCCCCCGGAAGGCGGCTTCCCCTTTTTTTGCACACCTGCCTTTCTGCAGACAAAGCCTTTTAGACGCACAACAATTGTTTTATAAGCAACGTTAGTCGTATTTTAACGTTGGAGTGCCCTCACTGCGGATGCTGCATTCAAAAAGCTCCTACGATTTTAATCGAAAGGATTCTGCATCTCATATATGCCATCTTTAAAAAAAAAAAAAAGCAAAACACACCCGATTCTTGCTGCGTAACAATATAAAAATCAACATGATGAAACTTTTGATTAAAAATCTTCCGGATGTGCTTCTGATGAAGTGTATTTGTATGTTTCCGAAAAAGTGAGAGGAAAGAAAGAGAGAAAGGAAGACAGAATTGCCCTTAATGTTGCGATAATACCCCTTCTTGTCCGGTTCGGAAATCAATCACGTGTAACTAGTATTATGTTGTGTGAATTCGACCCTTAAAGTTGTAATTTTTACTAAGCGATCGAATTAGGGTATTTAGAAGAAAAATAACTCCAAGACAAACAAGCATACAAGAGTGACCAGAAGGGCACAGCTAAGAGTTCAGACTCCGAGTGACAGCGAGATTAGAAACTTTGGGAAAGTTGCTGGTAGTAAGTGAAGAACAAAGTCCTCGATACTGAAACTACTAACCTTGTGTCTTCCTCTAATTTTGTAATGCCCCAGCTTCCCATCTGCGTACATGATGAGCTTATCCATTTTTTTCAGGAGGTAGCCTATGTTCTCACATCCTGGTTCACTGCCCTCTACCCATAAGATCTTGTCCCCGCGGATGGCTTTGTTGCTGCCCAGTTTCTGACTCGCCAGGGCTCCGTCCTGGAATTTGTCACTCAGGTGCAAAGCCAGGACTTCTTGGAAGATTTTCTCCGCTATCCGGGATCCCAGGAAGTGGTCTACAACGCACAAGCCATAGGCGTTCATGCAAGGCACTATATAGTGTAAGACTAGCCTCTGAGCATCTCGGCGATGCTCTCGGACGGGCGCCCGCTTAGGAGGCGAAGGGCCGGAGGGCAACGCGCCCTCGACCACTCGCACTTCGCCTGAGTTGCCGGGGGAGAGGAGAGCTCCCAGGGAGCCCCTCGCCGGCCCGTCCGGCTGCTCCTTTCGCCCGGCTCGGTCACCATCCTCGCTGCTCTCGGGATGACCGATGAAAATCTTCCTCATGCTTTCTACTGAGTCGCCACTGAGCTCGGTCGGAGGCTGCACGGTTGCTTCCCTGCCCGAGGCCATTTGCAGGCGAGTCAGATCCGCCGGGCGGCCGGCATCGCCTTACCGGGGCGACGGCATGCCGCTCCTGTTGCGTGTGGCCCTGCCCGAGCGAGCCCCGTGTGGGAAATGCCATGTTCGCCGCACACTACCGGATACCAGAGGACAAGCCGCTCGGGAGCGTGCACACGTACCAATGGGAGCGAGCGGCACTTTCCCCTCCCCCCCGCCTTCCTCGATCCCGCCTCCTTCTCGTGCCGCCTCCTCCCCCGCCATCCCTCTGGGACACGGGCTGGGAACACGCGAGATCCAACGAAGCGCACGAAAAACTCCCGGGCAGTGCTGGACGTGCAGGGAGAGGAGGGAGTCTGGGATTGGTACGTGCCCTCTCTTGTTGGGAACGACCGACGTGAGTTACCCAAAAAACTGGAAAGCACTGGAGCTATCTTTTTCCGTTCACCTGGATGGACCCGGTCTTTCCCCGGCAAAATATATTCCCGCAGACCCTCACTCCTTTCATCTTGTCCCAAGAGGGAGATCGTGAAAATGGTGGCTGTCCGCGAACTGTCCAGTCTGCTTGTTTGGATGGAGCAATAATGCCGGGACTATAGCAGCACAAAATTTCAGGCAGTAAATATTTTTCATAATCCCCTCTTGAAACCAAGGGCGAGAATATGCAGTTCCAGGAAGGCCTTAGGACAGTGGTTCTCAACCTTTTTAATGCCGCGACCCCAACGGTTGTAAGTCGAGGACTAAACCGGTCGTAAGTCGAGGACTAAACCGGTCGTAAGTCGAGGACTACCCAACCGGTCGTAAGTCAAGGATTTTCCCTGCCCGGGAGCGCCACGCATGCATGGTTCCGCCCCCTGCGCCGGCCGAGGCGTAGCTGGCAAGCGGCAGAGACGGAGCAGGCTGACCACCAGCTGGCCCAGCCCAAGGGTGGTAAGGCATCTGCCGGAAAGGGGGGGAAAAATGGCGGACAAAAAAAATGGCGGACAGCCTTGCTTGGCGACCCCCATGAAATGGTCGATCGACCCCAAATGGGGTCCCGACCCACAGGTTGAGAACCACTGCCTTGGGAGATAATAGGAGCATGCATATTTCATATGACTGGGTTCTGTTACAGTCCAGTTTACAAGGATAGATAAATTCCTGCGTATAGTGCCCAGTTTGAGAGATCAGGTTTGGTATAGTAGTTAAGGCAGCAAGCTAGAAATAAAGACTTGAGTTCCAGTCCTGGCTTAGGCTGAAACTGGCTGGGTGACCTTGGACCAGTCATTCCCTCTCAGCCCTAGGAAGCAGACAATGGCAAGCCAGTTTAGAAAAACTTGAAAAACTGCAGAGACTTGTCCAGGCAGTCACCAGGAGTCAACACTAACTTGAAGGCAGACATACACACACACAAAATCACCCAGTTTAGTTTGCATCCAGTACACTCCCAGTCAATCCCTGTATTCAGATCAGAGCAATTATGCATGCCATTCAGTTCACCTAGCAAAAAAAAATAATACAGCTTGGCGTTTATTTTTGAAATATCAGCAAACATTAAAAACTTAACTGGGAAAACGGGGTTAAAGGCAGGTGGGATTCCTTTATTAGATCTTTGAGCTCTTAATACTAACTCTGGTTCTGGATCTGATAGTGTGTCAGCAGTTCCTTCTGAGCCTAATCTGTCATATTCTTTAAACTCATTTTCAGAAACCCCTTCTGACTGTACACTACTCTGAATTAACTGTCAAGTTCAAGCTCAGAATTATTTCAGACATCAGCAATCTATTCTTTTTCATCCAAGTTATCTTGGCTAGTCCTTCTAGCATGATTTTTTTTAAAAAAAAAATTGGTCCAAGGTTACTGCCACTTTCAACACTTTATGCTAAGGCGGCTCAATTAGGATGTTTTAAGCCCTAATGAAACTCCATGGTGTACAGTTCTTAAGTGCTGATTCAGCTATCTGCTTGACCGTGAACTCAAAAATATATAGCGGTGGTTTTGTGAATAGGAAGCTTTGGGACATTCTGGGTGCTCACAGGTTGTTGCTGGTTTCCTGATGAGCCCATATTTATGTCTTTAGCATTTATCTAGTGTTCAAGAACAAAGAAGGGGCTGATACCCATACTTTAAGAAAGAAGTCATTTTCTTGGTCTAATAATAGTTGATGAAACTTACAAATGCCATTTTGAAATGAGCCTCAAAAGCAGACTATTCTTTTATGCCATTTTGGTTTTTTAAAAAATAAATATATTACCTTTTGGATGTTCAAAAGGCAAAACAACTCTTTATTGGGATACCTTAATCTTAATTTTTGCAGTGGACGAATGGCATAAATGGCTATTTCCAATCATTAGGGTGCATGCAAGAGAGGTACAAAAGTATTTCCATAAGAGTCTTCCTCATTGATAGCATTGTAGAAAATACATCAGGCCAAAGAAGGTGAAGAACTGCTTTCTGCCATCCCAGAGGTCAGGAGACAGAGTAATTAAATTAGCTTGCAGGAAGCCAGATGAATCTGCTTTCATAGAACTTAAATCAACTGGATATCTTTAAGCAGAGACTGGACGGCTAAGTTCTGGGGAAGGTTTAGTTTGGACTCTAGTGTTGGATACATGCCTGCAAGAGACAGGACTTTAATATTCTTGTCTGTTGTCATAATTTTCTATGAAAATAATCATACTTTAAGATGTTATTTTAATTAGTCTGAGTAAAAGGATAAAAGATGGGGAATAGAAGATGTGAAATAGCCAAAACAAAGGAAGGCTGGTTGGTATAATTCCTGCAGTGAAAGGCTTAGCCTTGAGGTTCAAGGGCAGGCTTAAGACTTGAGTAATCACCCCTGATCACATCACCCCTGATTACATCAACTGATCACTTGTTTCCTGTCTGGATTGTTCTACCTACTTGTATCATCTCTTTCTTAATCATGTAGAAGAAGCTAGTGAGATGAAACTGGCCATTCCTTATTAAGAAACTATTGCCTTTGGTTGCTCACTTGAGCTCTTGAAGGGTGGAGAATTACAGTCTCCACCAACACACCATTCAGTTGGAGAGCAAAAATTAGGTAACACAAGGGACTATTATTTTTCATTTCCAAGCATTCTTCACTGCCCAGGAAGTTAATGAGTATAGGTTGTACTTTCTGGATATCAGCGTTAGTTGCCCAATCTCTTTTTCTCTGATATCCATGGTTTGTGAAACAAAAACAAAAAGGAGGAACTACAGTTGTTTCCTCTTGTTTGCACATTCCTGCCCATCTTCAGAAGCTATGAAATTAAAAGAGTGCCATTATATTTGAGAGCTATTTTGGTACAAGCACCAGGCTAGAACCCAGGAGACCCACCCTAATCACAAAGCCAGCTTTGGACCAGTCACTCTCTCTCATCCTAGGAAGGAGGCAATAGCAAAGCACTTCTGAAATCTTGCCATATAAATTACAGGGACTTGTCTAGGTAGTCACTAGGAATCAACACTGATTGAAGAGCACCAAAACAATATAAATAACAATAACCCACCTGTTGTAGCCAAAGGAATAATCAAAGTGCTTTGATTATTGAATGGAATGCAAATCTTTATTCAAATTAGAACCTAATGTGAAACAAATTGTATACTCATTTTCTTAACTACACAACTTACAGCATACTGGGAGTATAGTTCTAAAGTTGTTCTTCCACCTTTTCTATAGATTTTGCTGTATCATTTCAGTGAAACTGCTAGTTCCATGATTTTTAGTCTAAAATCTGTTAAAGGTAAATCTTTGTTTTTATTGTACATGGAGCCACAAGGCTCAAATATTTAGAAAGACTATTTATTTAACAATGTTACTTTTCAAATACTTTCTAGATTATCTATCCTGCTTACATTACAGCAGCGGTTCTCAACCTGTGGGTCGCGACCCCTTTGGGGGTCGAACGACCCTTTCACAGGGGTCGCCTAAGACCATCGGAAAACACATATTTCCGATGGTCTTGGGAACTTAGTCTAAGATACGTGGCGGTGTTCTTTTGCATCTCGACGGCTGCATCCTCCTCGGGATCGGGGAATGGCTTTAAAGGCTCTCCGTGCGATCCCGGCTGTCCTTCGGCTGAATCGAACAGGAGCGCTTTTTCCAGGGAAGCCTTTTCGCAGCCGAGCTGGTCTCTCCTTGTATTCTGCAGAGGAGTCGGCGCGATATTGCTCGGCTTTGCCCCACAAACCACGGAAGGTCGGCTTAGTCCAAACGCTTCCCAGGTGCAGGAAGGCACCGAGTGGTGCTAACCGGAGTCAGAAACTTCCTCTGCTGCCCCAATCGCTAGTTCTGGCGGGCTCAGTGGGAATCACCTGCGCTAGATGGGAACGGCAAGTCTGGGGGGGAGCAGAGGACTGCCTGCAGGGGGAGGAGTTTGCGACCCTTCTGAGACCGCCCGCCTGGTGGGCAGCCAAAGCAGCCGCAGCTCCAGTAGTCTTTGCCTGAAGAGGTGAGAGGCAGCCCCGCAGAACAGCCCTTCCCCTCCTGCCACCGATTCTCCTGCCCGCTGTTCCCCCACCTACCCCTGCCAAGTCCTGCCCTGTCAGAGAGCCTTGGATTCCGTGCGGGCCTAGCAGAGCCAAGCGGAAGGGAAAGCCTTTGATCTTCATTCAGGCAGGCCCGGAGTTCTCTGAAGGACGTTCGGTTTCATTCTGGCTCAGGGAAGCATCGCTCCCTCAGGGGGATCGTGATTTCTGGCAAGCGGCCAGTTATCGAAGCCCGGCTTTCTCCTATCCCCCTACTACCCTGTGCGCGCATCCCCCCCAACTCTGAGCCCCCTCCTCTCTTCCATCCTTTACTTCTTGCGGTGCGGTTGGTGCCCTCCGCTTTTTCTCGATGGCTAAAGACAACTTTGCTCACTCAGAGCTTTTTCCTCTCTTCCCACGGCAGCTGATTTTCCCCCCTTGTCCTCTCCTCCTCTGTGATCCCTGCAGCCCTCCGTAAGACAGCACATACTTTTTTATTTCTGCTGATCAATCCCTCCTCCTCCTCCCCCTTGATGGCTTCCTACTTGTGGGATGCAGGGGAAGGGAGCGCCATTTCATTACAGGTGGGAGAAGGAAAACTAGTCCAGGCAGTGAAAAGGGAAGAGATCAAGGGGGGGGGCTTTGGAGATGAACGCTGCTTTGGGTGGATGTTTTGGTCTGCAGCATGTGTTTCCCTTTCCCCTCCTGCCTGCCTTTTCTCTGTTTCCTAGTGTGCCTCTGGAAAGCCGGGAAAGGGGGGCAAAATGAATCTGCTCCTAGTGTAGAATCAAGAAGCTCCAAGGGGCCTTTTCTTGCAGTTGCTGCAGTAATGCCCCCCATTCTTCCTGCCCTGGCTGCTGCACCAAAAGCAGTTGATTATTGCTCAGTGGAACCAGCAGTGGGGTGGGAGGAAGGAATGGATTTCCCTTCTGCTGCCTCTGCTTCAGTGGACAAGACCTCCTTCCAAAATCTCTCCTAAGATTCTGGCAGGCACAGCCCCAGAACTGAGCTGCTGACTGAGCTCGGGTGGGGAGCTGGGGGGAGAAAAGAAGAGGAACCACTGACTAGTTCAGGGGTAGGCAACCTTGGCTCTTTTATGACTCGTGGACTTCAAATCCCAGAATTCTGGGAGATGAAGTCCACAAGTCATAAAAGAGCCAAGGTTGCCTACCCCTGGACCAGCTGGACCAACTGAAATGACCCATTTTCTGAATCACATAATACTAGAAGAATAAAGGGGCTATATTTCCATAATTCACTAAGACTGCACACAAAATAAGCAACATTGACATCAAGTTTAAAGTAATCAAGCTTCATAAGTTGCACAAATGCAGCCATTCTGTTTTAATCCAATCTGCTTCAGTTATTGTAAACACAGACCTTCAGTATAACTATTATACTGAAATTATAACAGTATAATTTGTAACAATGAAAATACATCCTGCATATCAGATATTTACATTACGATTCATAACAGTAGCAAAATTACAGTTATGAAGTAGCAACAAAAATAATTTTAGGGTTGGGGGTCACCACAACATGAGGAACTGCATTAAAGGGTTGTGGCATTAGGAAGGTTGAGAACCACTGCATTACAGGATCCTATTATTCTAAATATTGCTTAAACTAATGTCTAGCATGTGACAGGCATATCTCAAACCACTGGTTAAACAGCTATTCTTATTTATAATACAGTAGTATATTCCAAACATGAAAAGTATCAGCATTTAAATAAGAAAGCTATACAATTAATAACTCATGTCTTTTATGTAAATTGCATCAATTTGGAATCTGAGCAACTGTAGCCCAGTAAGTATATTTCCTTTTCTTTAAAGGGGCTTGCTGTCCTTTTGAATTTATAGTAGCAACTTGAAGAACAGCTCCCAGCACTGGTGCTTAAATTTGAGAAAAGAGACATAGAGATTTGCTATAAATCATATTTGATTCTGTTAAGATTGAGGTTTCTTTTTAAATATGTTATTGTTCAGTCCTATCCCCCCTCCTAATGCACATTTTTTAGAATTAAACTGAATACTATTAGATATATGGCATGGAATATAAGCTCCTTGCTATGAGATATTCCTACCTCACCAATGAAATCTAGGTAAACATCTTAGATGGCATATTGAAGCCCAATCTTACTGAAAATAAAAGTTGTTTCATATCATTATTGGGTACCTTAGATTTCTTTTTAAAATGTTCTTTAAAATTCCATGTCTAAATCAGGTAACTTATATATTAGAGAGACATTTTAGAAGAGCTAAATTTATAGGGCCTTCTGACTATATTAATATATTTAGTACTACTAACTCAATTGTCAACTCTTGACAATTAAAGCAACATTCCAAGATTAGCAAATATGGAACAAATGTTTTTCCTCTGAAATATCTTTTGGTTCAGATACTGTTGAATGGACTGTTTTGGGGTGCTCAAGGTACAATCATATAACATATATAAGGCAAGAGATGTTGTTTTAACACACGTTCCCTGCATTCCAGTACCTTTTTTCACTCACTGAAAAGAATGTATGTTGAAACCACTTCCTCTATACGTAGAACATTGCTCTGTTTTCACACTTGGAATGACTGTAGTGGAAGACTGCAAATTTAATCCAACCCAATGTTGGGCAAGTATTATATTTACCTGGAGGAGGAAGGAGGAGGAGGAGGAAGAAGGAGGAGGAGGAGGAGAAGGAGAAGGAGGAGGAGGAGGAGGAGGAGGAGNAGAAGAAGAAGAAGAAGAAGAAGAAGAAGAAGAAGAAGAAGAAGAAGAAGAAGAAGAAGAAGAAGAAGAAGAAGAAGAAGAAGAAGAAGAAGAAGAAGAAGAAGAAGAAGAAGAAGAAGAAGAAGAAGAAGAAGAAGAAGAAATAATCTAGAATTGCCAACTCCAATTGAAACCAAATGTGGAAATTTCACATCCCCCATTTCAAGAAGAATGTAGAACATGGGTATTTGGGTGCTGAAGAAAAGATACTGTCCAGAGTTCTATGAGGGAGATGAGCAGTCTCTATATGAGAAATAAATAGTATAAATATGAATAAACCATTCCTTTGGACACTGGAAAAAGGAGTATAATGAAAAATAAGTAAATATGCACTGTTAGCCATCAATTTTGCTACTTCTGCAGTCCTAGCTTCACTGAGGATTTTAAGAATTGTGTGACTCTGTTTATTCTTCACACACACAGAGGATGCTAAGTCCAGAAATGCACTTGAAATTTCCCAACAAGAGATAATAAGACAAAAATAATAATAAGAGATATAAACATTAGCTGCCACATTGTATATAAATATGAATAAAGATCTTTATGTTACACTGGGAAATTCATAACTAAATTCCTACTTTTCTTTGTTAACTAAATAGAGTTTTTATTGATTAAGTAAATCCTCTGCTGATCTCACAACTTGATTGCCTTTATCACTGTTGTTTCCTTCTTAAACAAAGTGCCTACATCATACCTGAATCCCACTTCCCCAAATAAATTACAGCCATGGAGATGATTAAAATCAGGAAAATGGTATAGAGAAATTTTAAACGTTCTTATGTCCTTTTCATAAACAGTTGCCAATATCTATTTTATTTAACATGGAAAATCATAGAAAGTGAATTACCCTTTAGACTTTCTTAAGAGCATGTAACAATAGAGCTTGGCAAGCCCCAATTGATGTATAGATAGCCCTGAACTTAACAACCATTTGTTTAACCCCAATATACAGAATATAAATCACAGATCAGTATTCTTGGAGATGTTGGTCAGTGCTTTGCAGCACTGTTAAGGCATGTTAAGTGCAGAAACAAACCCGCCATAAAACAAAGAGTTTGAGTCTGGTCAAATGGCAGTGTCTCCCCCATTGTCTTTTTCAAAAAATTACATATTACATATCTCAGCATTACATATTTCAGCAGAAAAAAAACAGAGGTATCCCAAATCCATAAATAAAAAGTTTTATAAAAACTATTCCAAACAGCAAAAGTTTGACAGTAATGTTAACCAAATTTTATACTGACAGAAGTTTGGTGAAGCCCCTCTATTACAGATTCTGTGTTGGCCTGTGGTTGGCCTTGTAATCCCAGTGTGCCCAATTGATCTGCTACATGCTTAATTGTAATAATTAAAGGCATGATGAGACCATTTGAATACGTGCTTCTCTGCACACATAAGGTTCTGAGGAAGGGAAAAATGTGTCGTAAATACTTCCTCCAGCGTTGGTTAAAAAATTCTGTGGTTTCTTCACTTTTTTTCAAGAATGAATGGAGTCAGAACTGCTAGCAAAAAAGTCATAAAAAGTTAAGAGCTTCTCCTTTTCTCTTGGGACAATTGCACAGCTCATAAAATATTATTTCAGACAGGGTGAAATTTATTATTACAGGATTGTTGTGATATTGGACAGAATATATTGTTATCTTTTAAGTGATGTAAATATTTTTGCAGATAGATCTAAGCACCCATAAAGTTATGATTTATCGTTTACATTAAAATCCTACCTTTATTTTTGTATTCCTGATTCTTCCCTCCCCATTTTACTCCCCTAACAAGTATGTAAGTAAGATTAAAGATACTGATTAGTAACCCAAAGTCATCTGGGGTTTGATGCTGAATGCTGATCTGAACTGAGATCTCCCAGTCCTAAATTAACATTGTAAGCCAATTAGGTGTCCTCTAGATATATTAACTGTATCTCCCATCATTCTACCCCATAATTACTGGAGTTGATGGCAGTAGAAATTCAAAGCATATGAAGTTGGCATACTATCATGGCTGACATTGAATCATGAATCCTTTTGGACAAAGAGATAAATTGTCTTCAATATGAATCTATATTTGTGAAATCAATTAACAAAACAATCCTAGAATCAAGTTATATATTCTCAGACACATATATAGGATTGCCACTTAAGATATTAAAGAGGTAAAAAGAGAGAGAAAGGGGGATAATATTTAATTCTGAATACCTCCATTTCTTTATTCAATTTGCATGGCTGTTCGTCTTGCCCAAACAGCTCTGGGTGGGCTGCAGAATTTAAAATTAAAATTAAAAACAGCAGTGGAAATAAATATAAATGCAACACAGGGTGACAGAAAAATAAAAAGGCAGCTACATACGCATATATAAAAAGCTCTCTCCAAACAGAAAACTGCCAAATCCAAAGTAAAAGTTCAAATGTAGCCTTTTGCTTGCTCATTTTGTATTGCCTGATTTATTGGCCAATTTTATTCATGCATTTTTAAACCCAACAGAACATTACCAATCAAATGCATGGGCATACCTACTGTTTGAAGCAATGCAGTCTATTTTCCTACCTCAGCATGCAATCCCTTTATTCTGATAGATGGAGAGCAGATTTCAGACAGTTGTCTGCACATTGGCTGTTACATTTTTTCCCCATCTATTATAAATGGGTATCAATACGGATACTAATGGATGTTAATATGAGCAGCTATCCTTATTAATCACATAAAAGGAATTCACTGGGTTCAAATGGCAAAAGTGTTGGTTTTCAAATTTAGCAGCATTGATTCCACTTAATGAAAAGTCTGATGCCCTCACATAGTAGTTAGTACTCTGTGGTATGACCAAAATTCCTAGCTTGGAAGAAAGACATTATTTCTGCACTTCAGAAAATTCTGCTGTTGGCCACCCTACTGTTCATAAATGTGATCTCTGGATAGCCATGGGGCTCATTCCCTTTTCTTTAATCTTTTCTTGTCTCAAGAGCCTTAACAAATTGCCCTATTAGCAACTGAAATCAATTGGTTATTAGGTAATTACCATAAGTAAAAAGCAGCATGCACTCATGATGGGTATCACACATATGCAGCTTTCAACTCCTGCTGGGCAAATATTACTTTAAAAAAAACAAAGCAACAAAAAAGCCCTCTAAGTTCTTATCCTAATGTTTAAACAGTTTGGAAACAGCATTAGAGGGTATAATATTTGGTTCACAGGCTGTTGATTTTCCAGATGATGTCACCTTTCAGCATTCAGGCTACGATTACTTTGAGAAATAATATACTTTGAAGGTATTTAAAATGCTACTTTCATAATTGGATGCAAAAAGAAAATACATTCATTTAATACAGTACATTTGTCTGAACATGTGAATAAAATGGAATTGTAGTACATGTGAAGAAGTAGGCTTAAATGGATGTTCCATAATACTAAATATTATTGTCTCTTGGCGTTTCAACATTGGTGAATAGGAAAATGGCATAATTTGTACAATTGAACCGAACATTCCCCACTTTACTCGTTTGTGAAGAATAAATGAATAATTAGAACTTTTTAGTTTTGAGAAATAGGCAGTTGGGGAGAGACATAACGAAGATTGATAACAGTATAAATGGCATAAAGATAGTAGAAGGCTTTTCTTATTCCATAAAACTTAAATCACTTTCTGTGAGATGGATGGCCGTGTAAATTTAATAAATAAATAAATAAATAATACTTGTTCCTTCAGTGTGGATAAGTAGTGCAATTTAAAGATAGATAAAAGAAATACTTCTTTGCCCATTGTGAAATTATTTTATTTCATTTATTTATTTGCTGCCTTTATTATTTTTATAAATAAGTCAGTGAATACATGCAACACACCTTCCTCCTCCTGTTTTCCCCACAACAACAACTCTGTGAGATAAACTGGACTCAGAGAGAATGACTGGCCCAAAGTCACCCAGCTGGTTTTCATGCCTAAAGATGGATTAGAAATTATCTACAGAATTTACTATAGGTGATAATAATTCCAAACACAATAAAAGGTTAATTCAGACAGTATATAATAATAATAATAATAATAATAATAATAATAATAATAATAATAATAATAATAATAATAATAATAATAATAATAATAATAATAATAATAATAATAAAAATAAAAATAAAAATAAAAATAAAAATAAAAATAAAAAAATAGTTGGAAGGGACCTTAGAGGTCACCAAGTCCAACCCCCTGCTCAGGCAGGTAAGCTATTAATAGTCAAATGTCCACTTCCAGAAGCATAAGCAACATGCCTGTTACTAAACAACAGTGTGGAGAATGGTTTTGTCCATATGTCCTGCTCATGGGATTCCAATAGACACCTGCTGAGCCACTTGAAAAAAATGGCACTTGGACTTCATAGATGTTTGCTCTGAATTGGCACTGCTCTGCCTTATTAAGTGTAAAGATTTATCTACAGCATCAATCAGTAGCATTTCTTTTCATTTTTAAAAAAATTCATTGTGCTGAACTTATTAACCAAAGGTATGTGTATATACTGTGGAAAAACCTAAGTGCCATGGCAGTTATGTCGATTCCCTCCCTTTTCCTTTTTATAGCAATAGCAACAGCATTTAGGTTTATATGCCACCCCATAGTGCTTTACAGCATTATCTGGGTGGTTTGCAGTGTGTTTACATATTGTCCCCAGCAATCTGGGTCCTTATTTTACCAGCCTCAGAAGGATGGAGGGCTAAGTCAACCTTGAACCCCGTCAGGATCAACTTTTAGGCTGTGGGCAGAGTTTGCCTGCAATACTGCATTCTAACCACTGTACTATCAGGGCTTATTGTTATCTTTTAAGGGGCCTGTCATTGAAGGTTGGATGAGCTGTTTTTTAAAAGAAGGATCAACTATGGCAGAGTAGAAAGAAGGGAGAAAAAAGAAGCAATGGCAGAACTGTGGAAGTTAGAATGGGGCAGCCTGAGCTGGAGGAAACGCTGGCAGCAGCAGGACACCATTCATCCCCCACTGAATAGCAAAGAGCACTGTCAACTGAGAACAACCTTGAGGACCAGCCTGCAACTTAGCACTGGCAGAGAAGAGGAGTCTCTGGATACTAGCCGCCATCACCCCAGGGCAGTGATAACAGTCCATCAGACTGTTATGATGAGGTGGTGATCATAAAAGCCCAGAGCACTGACAGTGGAGCAGCCTGGAGCTGATGGAGAAGCCAAACTTGCTGACCTGCCAGGGTGAGCTTCAATAAAGCATTGAACATTGGTTCAATTTTGAAGACCTGAAGCATGAGCAGCACAAGGGGCATGTGGTAGGAGAAAGGGAATAGTTGCAATTCCCCCTTAATGCTCTCGTTCTCCTGCACTGAACCATGTGTCAAGTGACTTTGACCAGGGTTGGCTGGGGAGAGGAGAAGTTGTATTGGAATAAAGAAAAGACACAACAAGAATGTTAAAAGGCTGATTGGAATTACAGTATAGGATACTATTTATATAAGATACAGAAAATTAGAAGGTAAGATACAGTGTACATTAAGCACTAAGTAAGAAAGGAAATTGTCTAAAAACAAATGAGCCTGGCACCTCAAATTTAAGGTAAAAATCTATATTTTGTGTAGTTTCTCTAATAGAGGACCTTGGTAAATATGCGTGTCAATTTCTTTAGCCAAATCTTCACTCCTCTAAATACTGAATTCTGAGAATACAACTGGTCAGAAAGAAGGTCAGAGTCTAAAATCTATGATTTCAAACATAATTCGCCTTTGTATTTCCAGTTTCCTTGATGATAGGTGAAGAACTGGGGAAAACCGAGAAAAGTTTGCATCTTTCCTCCACTGTTCTAACTTGCATAAAACATCAAAGTACCACCTATGTACTTTCAGAAGGGAGTGAAAATGCAAATAGAGCTCTGCCTTGGGGCTCATGGTGAGGGAAGGCTGCCACCTTGCTTATATAGAACACACACACACATGTGCTTCATTTTCTCTTAGGCCATATTGTATGAAGAAGCAAAATGTGTGAGGATCCAGGGAGGCATTTTTGGGAAAGGAAGAAAGAGCACACATGTGTTATCTTAGCATATGCCCATCTAAGACTGAGTATGCTAAAGAGGGATTAGAGAACATTTTCTTCAGGCCAAACATTCTGGCATGTGTAGCATTGAGGGGTTTCCCTCTCATAATGTAGAAATGAAGTAACAATGAAGTGCTCAATAGTAAATCTGCTTTCTGAACTCTGTTGTTGGCATTCCTCATTTCTGATCCCATTTCCACTCTTTCTTCCCCTCCCAATATTCACACGAGTTAACTGAAAGGCCAAAAATGTCTGATCTATCAAAATGCTATCCTGTTTCTCATATACAACAACATACGTCGAGGACAGGAAAGAGTACTAGGTTATGATTCATCTGATCCAGAGGATTACTTTTCTTGAAACCAAAATGTTTGTTCAGTTACATCTTAGTTTGGCATCCACAGCTAACAAGAAAAAATTTGCATTTTTTGCAATTGTATCATTCAACATTTTTTGTACATTTCTAATTTTATCAGTAAATAATACTTTCGGATTAGTATTGAACATCATTACCACTGAAACACATTTTGATTTCAAGCACAACCCAGACAAATTTACTTTTTGATTCCACTGGTTTTGATGGTAAAACATAGCTGTTTTAGACTGTAAATCCATTTATTGGTTTGCTTGCTTGCTTGTTTGTTCAGTTTCTACAGCTGCCCATCTTAGTCAATGACTCTGAGCAGTTTACAATTCAAAAAATATATTACAATCAAAACACTAAAAACATTTAAAGCAATACAAATAACAAAAACAGTAAAAACATCCAGATTAAATATGCATAGGAGCAAGATACTTGGCCAGTTAGCAATACAGCCAGGAAACTGGGTCACATTCAGCATCCCAGTCACAGAACCATAGCCAGGTTATTAGGGCCTTATGAAAGTCTAACAGGATTGGGGCCATTCTGATCTCCAAAGAGAGGATGTTCCATAGAGCAGGGGCCACTGCATAAAAAGCCCATCTTCTAGTCCTCACTATTTGGCGGTTAGGATCTGCAACATGCCCATTGTGCTAGATCAGGTTGGAGAGGTAGAGGCTTTTGGAAAAATGCAATCCCTCTGATACCGTAGTTCCAAGCCATGTAGGACTTTAAAGGTAACCATCAGCACCTTGAATTGCACCTAGAAACACACCACTTTGATAATATTTTGAACCAGAAGGCATTTACAGTATAATGACATGTCATAGGTTGAATATTTCCCCCCATTTTGGGGAGTGCTTATCGTAGAGGTGCCATTTTCAGTGGCCTTTCCCATTGCACGTGTACTAATTAGCAGATGAGAACAATTCTTAGGAAGAGCTACTTCTGGCTTGCTTTTAAATGTGTCCTTAACTGCTTCTGAGGATAGGGCAAATGGGCAAAATGCCAAGAGTAACAACTCACAGTCACAATGCAAACCCTCCCCTTTTGTCCTTGTATCATGTCACATGAACTTACAAAAGAGTGGAGCTTGTGATGGAAATAGCATGACACCTCTCTCATTATTTCAGTCTGTCTACCCTTTTGCTCTTTCTCTTTTGCTTTTTAATCCTTATAAACCAGGAAAACGATCATTTCTAGATGAGTGAAAAAACCATGAGGGAAGCAAAATAATATTGGTTTCCAATGTTACATGATGAATCCTTCATCTTGTCACTTCCTTATTTTCCCACAATTTAGTAAAGTTTGATTTGCTCATACTCAGGAGAGCAAGCTCATATCATTGAATAAACATAAACATCCTTTGAAAACTTCTCTTGAAGTACATTAAGCTTTTGTGATAATTTGCTACCACTATAAATGCATCTCATTTTAGACAATGAGGTCAATTTTGCTTCTTTCTTAGAATGGAAATTGGGGAAAAAATGTGTTTTACTAATTTGTACCTAATCTAATGCACTACTGCAGTGGATTAATTGAATCATTACAGGAGTGTATCTAATGCAAGTTTTATAGCAATGGTATTTTTTCTAGGATCATCCTAAAAAATTGCTTATATGAATAGTAGAAAGAGAGAGATGTGCTCACAAGATGTCCAAGGCACTTTTGCCAAATCATTTTTAAACAGTGCACCACTCTGATAGGCAGAAAGAATTTAAATCCATTACATTGTTCTATATGCCATTGTTTGGGGGATTTCATGATATATGTAAAAGAGGAGGGCAAGGGGAGCTGAATGTTTACTGCAAAAGAAGTATGATTTGTCAGCATTCACTATGAGAATTGATTTGATATGATCTCCCTATATGCTAAGCCCCATAATTTGTTTCTAGTTCTGCTACCCTGGCTATGTGTCAAAACCACCATTTATGCTGTTAACCGTTCTTGTTTGGCAAGTATTCTTAATTATGGATCATAACCAGATTTGAGGGGGCATCCCATTAGCTTCTGTCTAGATATAATATAGCAGCTTTTGCCAGCTTGCTGGCACAAGGTCATACTTTGCCTAAGACCCAGGTGTTGGGTTTCTCCTTTAGCAGCCTTTGGTCCTTGGCAAGAACAGCTCCTGCAACAGTTCCAACTCTCTCCTAAGCATCGTTCAAGACAATTCAACCATGATCAAGATTCTTTTGTCTAGTCTCATCTTTCCCCTCTTCCAAGACTGGCTCTCCCTGGCTATGCTCCTGGATGGCATCATGCATGGTCCTGACATTGAGCTTGTAGGCTCAACCCTCAGCATTGCACATTTTCTACCATACTATAAGACAGGAGGCCAGCATGCTCCTACTCCAGGAAGAATCGCCAGTGAAAGAGATGTAAGGTGAGACTAAGCAATGGCGCCTCAACCTTGCCCAAGTTGACTTGAAGAAAGATTGGTCTGCTGCAATACAAAGTACAAAGACAGTTGAAAAGCCCCATCCTCAAGAACAATTTCTCATATTGATCTAAATGTGTAAGCCTGGCTTGCCCGTGCTAGGTGAATTGCTGCCCAATCACTGCTTTGCTTGAACAACCCAACAGCCAACTTGTCCAGGCAAAATAGAAGTCCTATCTGAATTTAATAATTGTATTAAAATGGAAGAAATTGCCTAAATTCATTAATTATTTTAGGAGTCATGGCTCCACAAAGTGTGAAAGCTCCTGCAATTTGGGTTTTCTTTTCATCTGCAAATCTATGTCAGGAGTGAGCACCTTTTCTTGACCAGATAGCTATACTAGAACTTCCTGGACATATTACGTCCTGTACTCCAAAAGTGAACGAGGACAGGAACTGCTTTAATGGGTGAAATGGCTTACAGAAGCTTACAGAATCCATATGTATTCCTTAAACCCACCCCCCCCATTCACTAGTTGAAAAAAAATAATGAAAAGAGTCACTTTGTTGACTTCATCCTTTCTAAGAAAGCTCAAGGATCATAAAATTATATTGGCAAGCTGTGTGCAGTCCCTTTTTCCTTCGTTTATTTTATAGGTGTCTACCTTCTTCTGAAACAAGCGTCATTTGATTAAATCCAACATTACTTCTGCATATATTGATGAGGTTGCAGCTTTCTTATCTGTGTGTTCTTTTGACAAGTCACTCCAAACTACTTTTCACCAGGTCTGGGGAGGACAGGCCCCAGTCCCTTGCAAAATAGTACCATGAGTCACATAATCATACAGATATACAGGTCTCACCTGTTGTAATTTATAATGCTGCTGTTCTCCTGAGGTTACTGTATAATGAAAAATATGCTCATTTAATGAGAACTTGTTACCACACCTTATAGGTTATCATTTTTTTCCAGGAAAAAGAAGCAGGTCCTGCCCTTTTCAAAAAGCTGGGGTAGCAAAGTACATTTCATACTATGCGGATGTGTGACACTGCCAGCAACATTTCTACGAGTTGACTCATTGCAAATTACTTCCGAATTTCAGTTTTCCATTGTAAAATGTAGTGGGTGTAAGTGAGAGAGAGGGAAGGAAAATGAGTTATGTAAAGGAAAGAAATTGCCTATCTCTTCAGAAAGTTTCCTTGGAATTTTTGGCGTTGGAGAGAGTCATGGCCTCAAACCTTGGTAGCGCTATGGAAGTTTTTGTTGGGTATCCATAAGTAACTGTAGTTCTGAGACTTCTTGCTATTAGAATAAGTAGGCTTGTTTGCCAGACTTGGATTTGGTACAACTCATTTTTTTTCTTTGGAATCAGTATGAAGGAAATTAAAAAAGGAAAACGGTTTAATAAAAAGAAAATATAGGTTAGCTGATAGGACACTGTAAAAATAAAATGTACTTGTTTTGATTCTTTCCTCTTCTTCCTCAACAGGCTTGGTTTCTTCACAGATCTTTTAGTTCACCCTTAACAGAAACTGGTACAAAGCTTTTCTGATAAATTGCTACAAAAAATGTATAAAGTAAATTAAAGGACTCAGTAAATTAGTCTATACCAGAGATTATCAAACTTTTTCATGTAATAGAATGTTCTGTCATATCTCTATATCTGTCTGTCTGTCTGTCATTTATCATCTATTTCTATCATTGATCTATTTATCTTAGAATCTCTGTTCAAGAGGCAAAGTTTTAGTAGTAGAAAATTAGATGTATTTGAGTGAATGTTTTTGCCTTTAATTTCTCACTGGACTCCATCAAACTCTTGCAGAACTGTAGGACTCCATGGAACATAGTTTGTAAACTGTCTGTATTAGCATATGGGATAAAGAGAGAAAGATTGTTCCTTGCTTATTATACTTGCAGTATATCATTCTTTGCAGAACCTCAAAAGCTAAACTGGCATATCATTAAATAATTTGAAGCCAGTGCTTAAGATAGCAGATGATAGTCTCCTAATGATTCTCTTCAGATGTAAACCAGACCTGTATATGTAGTACAACTTGCCTTTGATCTGCTAAAATAATGGGTTGTTTTAGATATAGTGGAAATTATTAACCTATCAGTAGTTTTGATGAAAGATTTAGCAGACCATCATAAATGGAAAAAGAGATAATGGATGGCATCTTTTTAGCAACTTGTCTGAAACATGTCCCATGGATTCCATCTTGTAATGTTATTTGCCCTGACAAAATATGTAAATGTCCAATATGCAACTACCTGACTGTATAATGACGACAATTATGAATTGTGGTCCTTCTAATCCAAGTCAGCAGTTGATCGGAAGCTTTTGCACAAATGCATTCTGTCCTATTCGATGATGAGTAAATGGTGCATACATGCAGGATCTTCAGGGAATAGCCAGAACAAATTGACACTGAGGAAAAGTCACTGGTGTGCCATGGGGGTTAATGTAAACTTCCACCCAAGACAGTTCATGAATTCACATGGGTTAAAGGATCTATGGTTCCAGTAGAAAGGCCACTGTCATTCAAACTGCATTTGAACTTTGGAATTGAAAGAGCACTGACAGGGTAAAAGTCATGAATGTTAAACAAGGCTACTGCTTCCTTCAGCTGCTATTTTATTTCACAGTATTGTCCACCAGTAGATTCTGGTTGTTTCTGAACTAAAGACTAAAAATATAGCTTGCCCTCTGTGAGAAAAAAGTAAGAAAAGGCTAATAATTCAAAAGCTTGCCCTGGTTGTAAGACAGAAAAATAGTACTAGAAGGAAGCAATAAGGCACAAACAAAACATCTAAAAATATGAGTGTATTGTCTAATTTTCAAGGATTCACAAAAATTTAACCTATGTTATTCTCCATTCACAATAACTAAGGAGTTCATTTCTCTCTTTTTTAAAAAAAGAAGAACTTGGGTTGATTGCTTTAGTAAGTGTGACTCAGAGAATAAAAGGGTTAAATCTTGATCCTTGTAGAAGGTCAAGGGTGCTTTCTGCATGAATGTTTCCAAATGTTACTTAAGCACCAAAAACTGTGGGTAAAAGGTAAACTTTATGGATAATTGATCTGTACTATCTTTAATATTCTGAATGAAACCAACTTTCACTGGGTTTCTTCCAGACCAATTGATGAGTCTCAGTGACTCTTAGATCTTGATTGATTCAAACCTGGACAATCACTCTGCTCACTGATTGCTTCCATGCTATTTACACCCCAAGGTTCTGAAGGAACTGGCAGATGTGATCTCAGAACCACTGAACTATATTTTTCAAAGATCCTGGAGCACTGGGGAATTACCAAAAGACTATAAAAGAGCTGATGTAGTTCCCATCTTCAAATACAGGGAAAAAATGGATCCAGGAAACTACAGACCTATCAGCCTGACCTCAATACCTGGGAAGATTCTGGAAAAGATAACGAAGCAACAAAACAGAGAACACCTAGAGACAAACAAAGTCATTACCAAAAGCCAACATGGGTTTGTCAAAAACAGATCATGCCAGACAAATCTTATTGCATTCTTTGATCAAGTGACAAAATTAGTGGACCAGAGGAATGCTGTGGATATAATTTACTTGGACTTCAGTAAGGCATTTGATAAAGTAGACCACAATCTATTACTTGATCAGATAGAAAAATGTGGGTTAGACAGCATCACCACCAGATGGATTTGTAGCTGGCTGATCGGCCATACTCAGCATGTGGTCCTCAACAGAACTGCATCTACATAGAGGGAAGTGTGTAGTGGTGTGCTCTGTTCTGGGCCCAGTGCTCTTCAACATCTTCATCAACGATTTGGACAAGGGGATAGATGGGGAACTCATCAAATTTGCAGACGACACCAAGTTGGCAGGAATAGCCAACACTCCAGAAGATAGGCTTAAGGTACAGAAGGATCTTGACAGACTTGAACATTGGGCACTATCTAACAAAATGAAATTCAATGGTGAAAAAAGTAAGGTTCTACATTTAGGCAAGAAAAACCAAATGCACAGGTATAGTATAGGTGGTACTTTGCTCAATAGTAACTGTGAGAGGGATCTCGGAGTCCTAGTGGACAATCATTTAAATATGAGCCAGCAGTGTGCTGCAGCTGCCAAAAAAGCCAACACAAT